>NW_023614765.1:600000-840001 GCF_013339695.2 Rhipicephalus sanguineus
GGTGTTATAAAGGCAGTCTTTTCTCGGTCTCTCTCGACGACTTCGATTTGCCAGTAGCCGGTCTTGAGGTCCATCGACGAAAAGTACGTCGCGTTGTGAAGTCGATCCAGGGTGTCGTCTATTCGTGGGAGGGGGTACACGTCCTTCGTGATTTTGTTCAGACGCCGATAATCAACGCAGAAGCGCAGTGTCCCGTCCTTCTTCTTCACTAACACCACGGGTGACGCCCACGGACTCTTGGACGGCTGGATGATGTTGTCGCGTAGCATCTCGTCGACTTGTTTCTTTATCGCGTCGCGCTCTCGAGTCGAAACTCTGTCGGGGCTCTGACGGAGGGGCCTCGCACTTTCCTCCGTTATAATTCGGTGTTTCGCCACCGGACTTTGTCGAATTCGTGATGACGACGAGAAGCAGTCCTTGTATTGCAGAAGCAGGGTTTTCAGCTGGTCTGCTTGACCTTCGGGAGGCTCCGGTTGACGTTGAAATCTGGTTCGGGACCTCGATTCGTTGAAGCAGGTTCGGCAGCATCGAAGAGGGCGAAAGCATTGCTGGCGGCCACACATTCGTCGATGTAGGCGACCGTCGTACCAATGTTGAGGTGCCTATATTCGTGGCTGAAATTTGTCAGCACTACCTTTGCTTTACCGTCACGCAGTTCGGCTATACCTCTTGCGACGCAAATTTGACGATTCAAGAGTAGTTGCTGATCGGCCTCGATGACGCCTTCAATGTTCGCAGGTTTTTCGGTGCCAACGGAAATAATGACGCTGGAGCGCGGCGGGACGGTCACCTGCTCTTCTATCACGTTCAATGCATGCTTCCCTGGCGTCGCGTGGGGCGGGAGCGCTTTGTCTGAGGTTAGCGTTATCGACTCAGACCTCAGGTCGATGACGGTGCCGTGATCACTTAGGAAGTCCATTCCAAGTATCACATCCCTAGAGCAATTTTGTAGGATTACAAAGCTCGCAGGATAAGTCCGGTTATTGATGGTGACTCTCGCCGTGCAGACACCAATCGGCGTTATCAGGTGGCCTCCAGCTGTCCGGATTTCGGGTCCACTCCAAGCGGTCTTCACTTTCTTCAGCTTGGTGGCGAACGGTCCACTGAAGACGAATAGTCGGCTTCGGTGTCGACGAGAGCTGTGACGCTGTGGCCGTCGATAAGAACGTCTAGGTCGCTAGTTCGTCGTCTCGCGTTGCAGTTAGGTCGTGGCGTGGGGTCACGGCTGCGTTCAAAATAAGGGAGTACTAACGTGGCATCACCTGATTTCATTCCATAGTGAAATGGGCGTACCAAAAGAAGAGACGGCACGCAAGCCACAAAGGGGGTCAAAATACACCCTTGCTCGCCTGTCTCACAAAAACCCCTTATGTTGTTGTTGTCTGTACAAATGTCTTTTGCGTATTAGGGGACCTACTCGGCGAAAAACCGACATAACGGCTCAGTATTGGACGCTCGTTGCCGGACGCTGTCGGTTTGGTTTCGAATTTACGGACGATGCAATAACGCGCCAGAGATGCGATCAAGGCCCGTGTACGCGCGGCCGGCGATCGGTGAGAACTCCGCCTTCAACAAATCAACATGGCGGTTCGCCTGCGGAAGTTGAAGAACTTATTTTTTTAGGCATCGTTGATGTGTTGAACTGATCAGGATGCCACTACGAATTTTTGATGAAGTACAAATATCGGTGCAGTGGATCAACAGAAAAGTGCTGGTTACGAGTGACGAATGACGACGCGGATCGTGCTGCAGGCTACCGAGGAAGTGCATTTCATCTACCGCGGCCCAGCAGTAGCCCTGTCAAGCCGCATCAAAGTATACTTTGTGTGAGTTAAGCGCACTTCCGTGACCAGTGATCGAACTATTCCTGCGAGAGTCGTGCGACGACGAACAGTCTGAGTGCGCTATCGTGTCGATGCTGGCATTAGCTAATGTGGGCGCGTTTAACCCATATGTCTGTGGCGATCGTTAAAAAAAGACTGTGGCATACATGCAGACCCAGAGTGACGAAATGTGACGATGAAAAGTGGCGATGACGAATGACGGCGACGGATCGCGCAGTGCAGCAGGCTGCCGAGTGAAGTGCATTTCATCTACCGTGGCCCAGCAGTGGCCCTGTCAAGCCGCATCAAAGGATACTTTGTGTGAGTTAGGCGCACTTCCGCGACCAGTGTTCGAACTATTCCTGCGAGAGTCGTTGGACTGACGAACAGTCTGAGTGCGCTATCGTGTCGATACTGGCATTAGCTAATGTGGGCGCGTTTAACCTATATGTCTGTGGCGATCGGTAAAAAAGACTGTGTGGCATACACTCAGACCCGAGACACGTGCGTAACATTGTTTAAGAAATAAACTAGAGCGGCGCGTTGCGAAAATTCGATGCAGGTATCTAGGTTATTGCTTGTTTGCTTCAGCAGTTGCATTCGAAGTACTACATGCATGTAGCAGACCCCCGAGAAATGTTGGTTTTACGCGGTTATCCTTCGAGACGATATCTTGCAGCGGCGCTTGTTTTTTCGCGCTTAGCCAGTGGTTAAATCGGTGATCCGCCACGTGATCAAGCGGCCATCAGCGGTGCACTCCTCCAATACTCCTCGAGCATAGCCCCGAAGCATCGCCACGAAATACCGGCCCAAGTAGGTGCAGACGAAACGCGTACACCCCCCTCCTCATGCAATATTCCCGCTAAATGACGAGAAATGGGTATACACGTCCTCAAGTACATGCAGATCAACCTTAAAAGCAACTGATGTTATGATACATGCATATAAACAGCAAATAAAAGTTTTCTTCGCTGAAAGTGGTAAAGGCCCCACATGATGAAACTAAGCAACAAATAGATGGTACTTCGAGTGCAAAATGCAAGTACTGAGGATCGCTATTCAAGAAATACATTTCCTGCTGTAATTACACATGACCAGAGGTCACAGTACAAGGGAGGCAAGGACGTGTTCAAATAAGCTAAGGAAGGGCTAAGGGACAGTAATTGTATGTTTAACTGTAGTGGTGTAATTATTACATAAATTGAAAGGAATTATGGATAAAACATCAACTAGCTGGTAAGGAGGGTCTCATTCCGGAAGACTTGGTGCCTTAGGTAGTGTGCTAGGGTTGTTGGTCAGCTTCTAGCTGGTGATAAGTTGAAATGCGATGTCACGCCAGCTGGCAGCGCCTCCAGGATTACACGAACACAAATACCAAATACATCAGTGGGGGGGGAGGGGGTGGCACCTCCTGTTCGACAATTAGGTCTGCGCAGATATGAGGTTGAGTGGCCTTTTGTGATCTGTGTCCCATGGGAAAAACAATTTCGGGGGGGGGGGAGGCGGTCACGGGACCGGTGTGCACCCCCTCATGACTACGCCACTGAAGTACAGTGTTAGGAAAGCGACCACAGCTGTAGCTCAATTGATAGAACCTCGAACGCGTTATTCAAAGGTTGTAGGTTCAGGCCTTACGTGCGGAAGGTCGATTTTTCATAGACTAATTTCTTTCCATGTATGTCATAAATACTATGAAATATATATATATATGGTTAAAATATACAATTAATGTCATCTATACCTTCCTCAGAGTCACTGTCTATTGATTTCATTAGAATATGAGACAAAGAGTACAATTAAGGCCAGTGGCAGATCCAGAGGGAGGGCGGTAGGGGCGATCGCCCCCCCAAGGCCTGTGTAGCTACTTCGCCCCCTCCTTCACTGCCTGTTGCCGACCTCATCACTGATTACGACAAATGAGTGGGACCACTGTGAGCAGAAAAACAGTATTTATGCCGTGATGGGGTTCTTGTGATGACAATAACTACTAAAACAAAAAAGTCAGGACCTCGCCCCCTCCCCACCACCGGTTTTACTTCAAGTGACCGCCCTCTCTAAAACGAGTGGCTAGGTCCGTCACAGATTAAGGATTTGCATAAAAATGACTTTGCATTGTTGCAATGCAACCTGCAGGGAGCAGTCACAGACTGCAGGTAAACCTATTTTCATTTTTTTTTTGTAAATGCGACTGCGTATAGTAAAAGTTATGCAGCCTGTGATAACGTCTCCTGCGTGACGTTCCACTTTGTTATCAGCTGCGCTGATGTGGCAGCGGATAAGCAACCGCATGCCTATAAAAGCGTGGCCCAAGAATAAACACTGATTATTCCTTGCTCCGCAACTTACACTGTTGTTTCCTTGAGTATGGCAGCTTGGCTGCCTAACTCTACAACTGGACGACGAAGATAGGGCCCGGTCGGCTTTCCACGTGCTTCTTCTGTTGCTGCTGAAGTGAAGTGAGAGACGGCTGCGTGGGCGTCACTGCTATGACGAAGGTGGGAAAAAGTGACATTTTTTATGAAGGGAGTGAGATTCGAGTCCTACCTGGAAATATTTTAGCTTTACGTCTCGGCAAATGATGTGACTGAAGGCAAGAAGCTAGCTGTATTGTTGACAGTTTAGGCCCTCGAGTGTATGAGCTACTGAAGAACCTTAATACCACACTCGCCAGCCAGCAAAACGTTGGCGAGGTAACGACTCTGTTGAAAGGTCACTACAGTCCCGAAAGGCCGTGATAGCCGAAAGGTGCCGATTTAACTGAATGGTGCGGTTGGAACAAGAGACTGTGGTCGAATTCGTAGTGCAGCTAAAGCATAATAGAACGGAAATTAGGGCAAGTTGGTTTGCATTCATTATTAAAACAGCGCAGCAACACGAGGACAGAAATACAACAGGAGGGGCGCTGACTCGCAACTGAGAAGTTTATTCGAAAAAACAGATACTTAAGAACAGAAAGACACGTGACACAACTGAGAACTGGAGTAAAGCCAAACAAAAGAATGTATATGCCACTGGACGCCGCCAACATGCGCCAGAGAAACGTCTAGTCCCCAAATGATGACCGCAGATAGCTCTGTTCTCTTTGTGATAATTACACTGAAGGATGGCTAATGCGCGAAGCTTCCTGTTTACAAATGTGATACGCTTCGATGATTTCCCTGATGAGTTGATTCTTATGACGGTGAATGATTGTACATCTTTAAAGCATGGCTCTCAACCACATGCATTGCAATGCGCCCCGATGTGCGACAATCTATCGGACCGGCTTGCTCTTTCATGTTTTTTAGGCGCACATTAACGCAGCGCCCCGTCTGCCCTATATACCTCTTCGCACATGATGATCGCAAATCAATACGACCCCCATTTTGCATGGAACAAACGCAGCCCTATGCTTGACGCCGCACACGCTGGAAGCCCCCTTTTTGTTCCCCAATTTACTCTGTAGAGAAGCGCAGATATCACCCATTTTGTTAGGCGCCCGAAAACAACACGTCGATGCCGTACCTTTTCGCACGCTTTTCAGACCATGGGACATGCGGTGCACATACGGCATGACTACAGCTAAAGCAGTCGGAAGTTGCGAGTTTGGAATTTTCTCGACGAAGTGCTTAGAAATAGACTGTCGCCGGGCTACGCTGCACCGATACACAACGCGATCTTTTCGTAGCTGAAAAATAGACATTCGAAGAGGCGTGCAAAATTGCTTTAAACCGTGAGCGAGCCTCCACACAGATCGGGCAAATGTCTTAGAAGAGCACCAAGGTAGTTCACATAAGCGCTCCTGACTAGATGTGGATGTTCTCAGGCAAAGCAGTGGTAGCAGGGACAGCTTTCGGGGCAGAACTGAGAGCCCAGAGTGTTCCGTTGCGTTAAACGCCATACTTCGGAAGTTGCCGGTACCGCAAGTATAAGTGCCATATTTGCGGGAGCAAGGTCACTTGCGAACAATGTGCCGGCAGCGCCCTGGCAGAACAACGGCACTGAATGCAGTCGATGTCAGGCAGAGGATACGGACGAAGAGCAGGAAAATATACACTTTAAAAATCAATAAGTCTGCCTACTATGCCACTGTCAAGATTGAAGGACGAACCTTCAAATGCAGATCAATACAGGGGCTTCCGTCCCGTCATGCCGAAATCCGTTTTTTCGGCGCGAGTTCCTGAACTGTCTATCAAGAAAGCAACTGTTCTTTAAGGACATACACGGGAACTAGTGCGGTTTATAGGATCAGTGAACGTGCGCGTAGAGCACGGTGCTCAAATGATAACAATACCTGTGTTGATAGTGGACGGTGCTGGACGAGAGTTGCCATGTCTGCTTGGCCGCAACTGGTGAGGAAATTTAAATTGAACTGGCTAGAAGATCGAGCCGTAGAGCAAGATTAGATGTGATGAATATTGAAGAATTTCGAGGCTGTTTTTCGCCGCAAATTGGGTTGATAACTGGCTATAAAGCGCAGCTCATGACGAAGTGGAACGTCACGCAGTAGACGTTATCACACAGCCGTCTTATTACATGTCCACTCTTTGTCGGCGTTTTTTAATGCTATCCTCCCGAACTTGAAGGAATAATCAACACCATCCAGCCCACACCCAAGTTTTATAGAAAGTAAATGTTCGTCTGTATAAACACTGCGATTTATTCTTGAGTGCCTTGCTGGCGAAAAACACATCTACTAGTTATGAAAACCTTTAACTAATGATGATCTCATTTACATATTGGAAATGCATGCCCTGAAGCATTGCAACTGAAATGATGTGCAATTTTTGTGAAGTTCTGTGCACTTTGTCACACAAGTGATCAATGCAGCAATATTTAAAGGTATCCTAAAGATGTAAATAATTAGTTGACATTGTCATGCCCATATGCAATATATGTCTTTAGAGATAAAGCAATATGTAGTTTCCTTTCGTTTGCTAGTGTTTGTTCAATATGTTTGTGCAACAGCTGTCAAACAGTAATATTTAAATACAGATACGCAATTCCCATCATTGTCTTTGAAAACCACTTTAAGAGCTCAAACTTCGCCCTGCATGCAAAGTGGGAAGCCTTTTATATATCGGTGCATTTTAATAGAGAAGTGCGTCATCATTTAAGACACCTAAATCTGTGTCCGAGAACCACCAACACGTGCGAGCCTGTAAGGGTTTGCATCCACTTTAGCGTACAATAAACGCTTTGTTACTGAGTTTTTGTTTACTCCATGAATATGACTACCAATATGTTGTCATGTTTATTTGCATGTCTATTGATTGATTAGATTTAACTCTCCAAAGCAACCGTGGACTTGGAGGGATGCTGCAGATCTTTACTGTTGAATTTTAGTTTGGTGTTGCATAGCGTGCCCTTAAATTAAAATGCATGAATGGTTTGCATTGTGACTCCATAAAAGAATTCTATTCATATGTATCGTGTAATGCAAAAAAGACAGCAATAAGTAAGCTTTGCACCCTTCAGCAGTACTGGAGAGCTCAAGAAGCAAAAATGCACTGCGGTTGTGGCGGCTCCATTTATGTGCTGTTGGCTGGCTATTCCTAAAGATGACTCCCACGCACTCAGTGGCTCAGTGTTATTAACAGATTGTAGGCGACTGCTTGTTGCAGAAGTAAAATATCATTTCCCCCGTCACACAGGGCTTAAAATATCCTTGATCGGAGGGGGTGGGGCGGAGATGCGCACACAGTTCCAGGGACAATCGCGGTCGAGTAAAGCCACTTGTCTGTAGAAGTGAAGAAATGCTTATGAATTTTGTACAAAGAAATATAATATTCAGAGTGTGCTCTGGGCATTTCGAATCGAGCACTAAAAAATTAAGACTTTGGAAGCCATTTTTTTAAAAATAACTTGGGATGTAAAGGGCTATAGATATGCAAGCTCGAAAGAAATAACTACAGCTGCAACGCAGAACATTGATTTACTCACTGCACCGGCAACCTCAGGAACGACAATCGGTGGCATACCCGGGCACACCGAGCCCGTGCCCAGCACCCCCCCCCCCGAAATTTTGTTTTGCCATGGCATACAGAGCTCACAATGACGCTCGATCACATTTGCCTGCCTGACCTCCACTTCAGATCAAGGCGGTGTCACCGCCGAAAAAAATTTCTGGTTACGCTCCTGGCGACAATGCTATATATTATTTTTGCTTACGCTCTCCTATAAAAGACGTGAAAATGGTGCTTCTTCAGTATGACATCAGACTCGCCTTGCACTACTAAATAAAGAAAATTTACTGGTAACGTAAAGAGACCAAGGTGAGCTTTCATTAATTCACAAGCAGGTAGCCTCACGCTCAGGTGCCTCATAAAACTGTATGCTATGGCATACTGTTTCAGCAGTTGTGCCATGAAGCTTAGTCTAACAATGTGGTGACCCATTGTGTGTAGCATCTCAAGTAAAATGCATGCAGGAGTACAACAATACACGTTTTCCTGTTTTGCTCACACCATATCAACCTAGTAATCATAATTCAATCATTATTCGGAAAATTCATGGTTCAGAATTTCCCTGCATGAGGCTCTACTGCCAAACAATCAACTCCACCACTTTTCAAATGAGTGCTCTAGTGCTACAGTTGACCTGCCGAGGGCAGGGTGAGACCGCCGTCAAAATACAGGGGGAGCCGGCCTCCCACCTGTTTGCCATCTGTTTGCTCTTTGGTCTAAAGGGTAACAGGTGGCAAACACTGTTTGCCACCTGGTTGTGTTACCCTTGAGACCGTTTATTTTCAAAGTACATGCCTATTTAATTACTCTGTTGGTCTCGTTAGAAGTCACAGCCTGCACTGGTGAAAAAAGCATAGTGAGGGGTGACATAGTTGTTGCCCCTTACTTTGTACAGGCTTAACGGGCCGAAAAACAGATGTCCAAAGTGTTGAACTATGATATTGTAAGCTATCCTTTCCACTACAAATGCATGCATGTGGTCATCACAATATTTTGTCTCACAGTATGAAGTGAAAACAAAATATTTTGGTCACAAGCCACAATCAACGCGAACTGGGCAAAGTGTGGAAGGTCATTATCTACTATAAATACAGGTAGCACACAACCGACACTGATTTTTCCTTCACACACTGTGAATTACTTTAGAATGCAGCGACGTACTTATAGTGACGGGCCCCGTCATCGTAAAGCAGTGACTACGGTGACGGGGCCCGTCAGTGTAGTACCATCGTAAAGGTGACGGGACCAACGGTCGGAAATACTGCCGCTCAAGCGTCCCAAGGAATTACGTCATCGTGACGTCAACGGTACCATCTTGAAAATGAGCCGCCAGCCAGAAGTGCGATAACTGAAGGCGAAATTGGCGCTAGAGTCGATGGCGAGTCAAAGTGAAAGCAGCCAATGGCAGCCTGCCGCGGTGCCGGCAAAGCCGTGCGCCCCGCGCCGGCCGCGGAAGCCGCGCGCGCGCCGCAACGCTAGTTTTGAATTCCTCGAATGTTCCGTTGTAGCATGAACCGAGCGTTGAGCGCGGGCACCAGGCTGTTTGTGCAGGCAGGCTATTTCTTGGGGCACACCTGCAAGTCTCCTGTTGAGGTTGGCGGATCATGCTTCGCTTTTGAGACTTATTGGAGCGGTCGTTATGATCAGCCGTGCTCCGCCGCCGCCACATCAGAGGCCGTCGTAACCGCCGGCCTTGATGTGAAGTTTCGTGATGTTCCGTTACATGAAGCGACCTTTGGCCGGCGTGTGCTGGTTTTGTGGTGTTTGCGTGTTGTGCTCTCTTGCCGCCGTGAGTGTTAACGGCACACACCATTCTTACATCATGCAGCGGTGCACGGATAATTCAAGACCGAGTTCCGCAAGATTCTTCCGTGATGCAAAAACTATAGGTTAGTATGCGGTTTGCATTCGCAGCCACACATATATAGTTTCATTGCAGTTTGACAACAGTTGTTTTTAAACATGGCTGTATCGTGAAGATCACGATTTTGCATCGTTCTACCAAGAAGCAACGAAAATAAAGCACTTTAGACTCATGGCAGTGTATATTTTCCTGGCAGCAGGGAGAATTGGTGAAAAAATTTCTACCGGCAGTCGCCTCCCATTGGCTCTGCGAACTGACGTGACAAAACTACCGGGAAAACTGCCGGTGAGAAGCGCGGGGCAGCTCGTGGGTTACGTGCACAGCAGTGACACGGGCACACCACGGACGCTGACCAGGGTGTCGGAACAGAACGAAAACCGAAAACGAAAAACGAAAAAAACGATATTTTTGACCGGAACGAAAACGTAACCGAAACTTTATCTATAATTTCGTTCCGGAGTGAAACCAAAATTTTTTTCAATCGTTTTTCGGTTCACGAGAAACCTTCGCAGTCCGGAACAACTGAGCTCATGCAATGCGAGCATATCTCAGGGTAGAGTATTAACGCGTACTCAGGCAGCAATTCCAAAGCAAAGATATGTTGAAATTGTGCGAAAAACGAAAACAGTGGCAACCAGAGATGTTGATATTAGAGCAAGTGGACTTTTGCGGGCCTGTCACGCAGACCAAAGTGGAGAGGGCATTGTCGGCGCTGAAGTTTGTTACAGCGAAGGCTCTTATGAGATCAGAACAGCTGATTTTGGCGCCATAGTTGTCCGCCGCCGCCCATGTCCGTAAGTAAGAAAAATAAAATGAGAAACAAATATATAGGATCGTATGTGATTTTAACCCCCGCCCCCTGCGTGGCAGTCGAGTCTTCCACCACAGTGCCACGCTGGTGCTTATAACTCCTTCGCAAAAATGCTCTATAAAGGCGTCGTGTCGGGCAAGGAATCGTGTTAAACATAATACAGCGTGGCAGAAGAGTAAAACGACAACCAGCCAACACACAATGCTAATTCCGTAAAGAGTGTGCGGTTGAATGCTTCCCACCCACTGCAAAATGCTCAGCCATAATTCATCGTCATCACCCACAGCACAAAGCGCACATAATGCCTTACAGATGTGTAGCGGCTACCACGATTCTCCGAAGAATCACGAAAATTGACATAGTGGGAACTTCGGTACTTGAGAAAAATTACGATGAGTTATGGCGTAGTGGGTACCCTGCATGTGTACTTGTATCAGCTGCCCCAAGAGACTCTACAACGGGCTCTACAAAGTCCGCGCTTCCAACTTTCGCTGTGACTGTGCTGCACATTCCGCGCAGGCCTGGCAATCTTTTTATCAAAACAGCGGTCTCGCACATCACACAGTGCGCTCAGTGACGTGCTGCTTCTGAGATCGTGCTCACTCCCTTGACACAAAGCACTGAGCCCACTAAAAATCGTGATTGAATTTGGAAGAAATAAATACTATAAAGGCGTTTATTGACGGCACTAGTCGACGAAGCACAACGGCGACAGTCAAGACAGAGCGCGGACTCCGAGCGCGAGGAGCGTGCTGTCAGACAAGAGCCGAAGGGGACGACCCACTAGAAAGCGCTCGAGAGGGCGACCCATTACAAACTTCCAACGCTTCGCTACAATCACCCCGGGTACGAAAAAGGGAGCCGCCTGGCGACCTAACTGCTTGTCACTATGAGCGGGTCATGATAGGGCTTCAGGCGCTCCACGTTGACAATGACGCGCCCTCGACGGCGCATGTCCGAAGATGGTTCAATGGGCTCGATCACGTAGTTGACCGGGGATGTGCGTTCGACGACACGGTAGGGGCCGTCGTACTTGGGCAGTAGTTTGGAAGAGAGGCCAGGTGCAGTGGTAGGGACTGAGAGCCATACGAGTGCTCCAGGGCGAGAGGTACTGGGATCGATACCCAGCACCTCCACCAAATAAAGGCGTTTATTGACGGCACTAGTCGACGAAGCACAACGGCGACAGTCAAGACAGAGCGCGGACTCCGAGCGCGAGGAGCGTGCTGTCAGACAAGAGCCGAAGGGACGACCCACTAGAAAGCGCTCGAGAGGGCGACCCATTACAAACTTCCAACGCTTCGCTACAATACTATGACTTTGAAGGGTATACTGGTTTGTGCTAGTTGGTAGGAATTCATCGTACAGTTACTTCCGCTCCTCTGAAGAACGTGTTTTACCCTTGTCCCGCTTTCATAGGAGGAAGGCAAGTAACTACATCACAAAGCAAATGTTTTTTATGATTTTAGCTTCAACTTTTCCATAAAAAAACGTTACGAACCGTTACGGAACATTTTTTTTTTTCGTTCCGGAACAGAAACGGAACGGAACTTTTTGCGGTGGAACGAAAGTAAAACCGAAACGAAAACATTTCGTTCCGACACCCTGACGCTGACCCAGACGCACGCCTGCCCCGATGGGGCAGGCGCATGGGCTAAACAGCGCGTGGCCGCGACAGCGGCCAGTAGCGCGTGACGGAGACCCTGCCAAGCGGCCATTGAGAGTTAGCGAAATGGCCGCACTCGCGAAGCGAGGGCGAAGCCACGATTAGTTTTCCGCGCCCGAAGGGCGCAGAGGGCCTTCAATGAGCAACAGGAAACTAATCTACTCAGGCTTGTGGAAAACCACGAGCCGCTTCGCGCTTCTCACCGGCAGTTTTCCCGGTAGCTTTGTCGCGTGAATTCGCAGAGCCAATGGGAGGCGACTGCGGGGGAAATTTCTTTCAGAAATTCTTCCGGCTGCCGGGAGATCGACACTGCCTAGACTCATAGTGTAACTTTTGCTTTTCTGACATGACTGCGTCCTTGGAAGTGCTTTTTTGCATTTTTTGGCCTGTTTATCAAATGCCTTCGTTTAAATACGCGTTTCTGAGTCTCTGTGATCTCAACTTGCATTATACCGAGGCGACGACGAAACTACGTTTGCGTGATATGACTGCGTAATTTTTCTCGTTTGAGTTCAGTTTGCAACTGCTTTTCTGCAGGACGTAAACGTTTCTCATATGGCCCAAGGAAGGGTTGATAACTATAGAATCTGCTCTCCTGCGCAGTCTCGATCCGCAACTTCAAGTGCACCAGCTTTCTACTCTGCCCCCAGTGCTTTCTTTCGGTGCGTGAATGTTCATTATATGTACTTACAGCTGAAAAAGTACACTTGTGTTTATGGATTACCTCTGTAATTACCTATAGAAAAGCGTTCGAAGAACCTTCATGTGTAGACATGAGAGTTGTTTTTTCTGGTGAGCCTTGAGTACTGCAAGTGTCCTATGTGCAGAATTTTATTGTTTGCGTTTATCTCAATGAGTGCTCAGTGTACGTACATGGCATCACATTCTTACTTCAGTGACGTTATCTTAAGATATGCATTGTATTCGGTAATACCCGTTTCTTCGAATGATGTATGTGCTGCTGCATAAACAGACCGTCGCCTTCATGCCGTTGCCGCCTCCTAACTTTCAAAAGTGGTCAAGTGCCAAATAATGTGTATTTCCCTTTTTAGTGTTGAGTACTCTTACTCTGGCAAATCTGCTTTTTCATCTTGTTTATCAGTAGTCAAGGTATCCAGCAATATAGTATATTTGTGCAACATCTGAGCATGCATATATATATATATATATATATATCTATATATATATATATATATATATATATTATATATTATGTATGTATATATATATATATATATATATTAGTTGTTTTGAGTTTCGTATTAGTACAGCGGTTAATAGGTAGTTCATTGTAATATTATTCCATATTTAGGTATTTTGCGCATCTTTATTGTTTTTTGCCATGCACTGACATTTCGCCTACATTTCTTAAATTTCATGACTCTGTCACATCAGAAGCTCTTGTGCACTTTGGTCAGTTTTGTACTAAAAAAATCGTGTTACTTATATGTGTATACGTCAAAGGGCCTACATTTTCAGTGTGTTCGATTTTTTAATTTCCAATTTCTGAACTTTACAATGAACTGTTGTGCAGTTTATTCATGGACACACTGTGCATTCTTTCCTTCTCTTCTTCTCCGGAACTTGCATCATGCCCCATTATGTGCGAATCTTGAGTTTTGGAAACGGAGCAATAAACGAAGTCACAGATAGGTTGTGGTGGAAGTCATCCATTACGCTCTGGATCATGCAGGCTGCGTGCATTCAAGCGCACTGCGCCCACGAGCGCACAGAAAAACGAATGCGCTACCAAGCACAGCACGCGCGCACACGAAAAAAAAAACGGCGCGCGGCATGAAAGGAGAAAAAGGAGGTGCCAAGAAAAAAAGGCAAAAAAAGACGGCGCCTGACATGAGAGAGGAAAACGAGCAAGCGCGCTCGACAAAAAGAAAAAAAGAAGGGCATGAGGTTGGAGGAAGGGAGAGGGGAGAAGGGGGCGCGAGAAAAGCGAGCGGCTGTTGTTACTGCTGCCCTGACGACGTAAAAACGCAATCGTTACGTAACCGCTGCGTCATCGCCGCCATTACAGCGCCGCCACTCGCCAGGGCCGTAACTCAACAGCTTTCTTGGCGCTCTCTGCGCAAGCGTCGCAGAACGTTTGAATTACGCGTCACAAGGGAGGTATACGAAGAGACCTATCCAGTGACGGGGCCCCTTTACCGTAGATTTTTGGTCTTTTTAGACGCCCTCGTCGTCTGGCGATCGTGGCGTAGTAGTTACTTCTGTGAGGCAATAAAGAAAAAAAGCGTTCATGGCGTAGTTGGTTGGCGCGCTCTCCATGGAGTGTTAGGGCTGCAGGTCGTCAGTTCGATTCCTCCTGTTTTTTTTTTCCTTTTTTCGGGTAATGCATCAACGTCAACGTTACTGCTCTGACATGGTCGTAACTTTGTCGTATGTCTACGGCGCCTAGACAGCCCTAGCGTTTGGATGATGCGTTGTTCTTATGCGACCTCGGTTCTAATCGCGCTGAATAAGAAAATATTTAATTTTTTTTCTTTTTTCAGTATTGTTTCACAATACCGTCCCGAGCTTCCGGGTAGTCAACAATTACTCATTCGTGGTACCACGGCTCAGCGTGGGAGAGCGGAGCCCGTTAATCAGCATGTCGCTGCGCCGCTGACGGTCATGCGCTGCGCAGCCAGTTACAGGGACACCATGGGCGCAGCAAGGACAGCCAGTCACATAAGCAATGTTCCCTCCGAGATGTCTTTCGACCATGGAAAGCAATTCTAGAAAAAATCCAGGAAGACTTCAGGCGCAGGTGGCTGTTTTGGTCGGCGGTGCACGACAGTGCGAAAACATTTCGCAGGGGAGGTGAGCAGCGACGTAGCGACATTGGCGACATGCTGATATACAGCGTCAGCGGCGCAGCGACATGCTCATTAAGGGGCTCCGCTCTCCCACGCTGAGCCGTGCTACCACCAATGATAACTATTGTTGTCTAACCGGAAGCTCGGGACGGTATTGTGAAACAATACTGAAAAAGAAAAAGAACGGAAAAAGTTTTTTATTCAGCGCGATTAGAACCGAGGTCGTATAGGAACAACGCATCATCCCAACGCTAGGGCTGTCTAACCACCGCAGACTCCGCAGAGATGAACGAAAAATTTACGACTCCGTCAAAGCAGCACGTTGACGTTGATGCATAACCTGATAAAAAAAACCCGGGAGGAATCGAACTGACGACCTGCAGCCCTAACACTCCATGGAGAGCGTGCCAACCAACTACGCCACGAAACAGAGACAATGAACTTTATTTGATTCTGAGGAGCTTTAGCGGGAACCCCTATCGGGGACCCGCGAAAGCCTCTGGCCGCGTCCAGTCGGGGCTGGGACACCGTGATGTTCCTCCCTTTCTTGGGCCCTTTGGATTGCCTTGATTTGTGCCTGGAGCGATGGGCTCCGAAGTGCGTCTTCCCAGTCGGCTTCGCTGGATAGAGGGCCGTTAGGTAACGCGGGGCATCACCAAAGCATGTGCGCTAAGGAACAATAACGCTCATTGCAGTGCGGACAGCTTGAGTCAACGTCTGTGGAGATACGACTGAGAAAGCCGCGCGAGGGGAACGAGCCCGTCTGGAGCATGCTAAGTTTAATTGACTGAGACCTATCTAACTTCGGTAAGAGAGGATGGGCCCTTCTACTAAGCCGATAGTGACAGGTGATTTCAAGAAACGTAAGGAGCGGATCGTTATGCTGGATTTCATTCTGACCCCATAAAGCATCCATGCCGCCGCGGCGCGTTAGATCTCGCGCACGGTCATGGGCAAGCTCGTTTGTACGTGCTGATGACGCCCACCTGTATTAGGCGGGAAACCAAGAGATGAAGTGAGTGCCAGGGTCTGTTCTTTTTCTAGAATGGGCAGCCCTCTCGCGCTAGGTTATCCGATTCAAAATCTTTGATGGCCGCTCGTGAGTCTGTGAACACATTGGTGCGCGAGCGGTTGGTCATGGCCAGGGCTATGGCGACCTGTTCTGCAAGTGCGCTCGTAGCGAACCTGACCGAGGCTGAGGAGCGTAATTCCCCGTTGCCGTCAATGACTGCCAGCGCGAAGGTGCTAGACTTGCCGTACCGAGCCGCATCGACAAAGACAGTCGATTTCGCGGCGGCGTTCTGTAATATCACCCGTGCTCGGGCTTTTCGCCTCCCTACATTGCATTGCGGTGCATATTCCGAGGGAACGGGCTGACCCAAAGGTTTCCCAGACCTCCCAGGATAAGGTAATTTCCCGTTCAGCAAGCATTCTGGGAGCCATGCCAGCCTCGTCTAGGATGGGTTTCCCTGCCCTGGTTGACGACAGCCTGACCACCTGGGCGGTGACCTGCGCTTCGATCACTTCATCAATGTCGTTGTGCATGCCGAGTTGTCTTAATTTGTCAGAGCATGTGGTTACTGGTAACCCCAGTACCTTTTTAATGCTCTTATGGATGAGAGTGTTTAGCTTATTTTTTCCGTTCTTGTCCAGTTAAGGGCTGATGCTACATAGTTAATGTGGCTCATTAGGAAGGCATGATGGATCCCAAGTAGGTTGGCTTCACCCAGTCACTTTCTGCGTACTGATACACTAGCAACCAGTCTCAGCATGCTTTCGGTTTTGGCCGTGATGGACGTCAGGGTTTTGGCGTTACATGCTCTCGCGTAAATCAGTAGTCCTAGGACTCTAATTGAATCTACTCGTGGAATACGCTGTCCATTTCTTGCAAAAGGGCGATGGGAATTCGATCCAGGTGTGGAAGTCTCCTAACGCCTTGCCTGTCTGTCCTGTACAGTAACAGTTCTAATTTTTTTGGAGAGAGTTGGAGGCCTGTGCCCTCTAGGTAGGACTCCGTTTCGTCTAGGGCTGATTGCAGCGCGTTTTCTACTTCTGTGAGTGATCCTCCCGGGCACCAGATCGTGATATAGTCCGCGTAAAGCGAGTGGCCTGTATTGGGCAGGGATCTGAGCCTCTCCGATAAGCCCTTCATGACTATATTGAATAACAAGGGGGAGATGACCGCTCCTTGGGAGTGCCTGTGGCTCCTAAGGCGAATTCATCTTACTTGTGTTGAGCAATCCTTATGGTAGCCGTTGTGTTCATCAGAAATGATCTAACAGAGGCCTGAAACATTGCTTCCAGACCTATGTTGGCCGTGGCCTGCAAGACAAAGCGATGAGATACGGTGTCAAATGCCTTGGTGAGGCCAAGGGCTAATATCCTCCTAACATACCGAGGGCTGTTATCGAAAATGTGCTCTTAAGAAGTAGCATTACATTTGTGTGGAAGGCCGGGCCTGAAGCCGATCATGTTGCGCGAGAATAGTTTCTTGCGTTCTATGTAGTTCGAGATACTATTGAGGATCGCATGCTCCGCTACCTTGCCTACACAGAGGTTAGCACTTCTTTTATTTCCAGTTTCAGTACATACAGATTGGTTGACGATACAATAATAAACAAAGGGTGAATAGTTAAAAACGTTCCTGGTATTAGAGAACGTGGTACTAAAAATAGCGCTGAATCAACAACAATTCTAATTGCGGCAACCATTCCGCTACGTTGGGTTGAGACTTCTGCTCTTCCACAAATCTGTTAAGGCTATCCTTAAGTATTCACTTGCCGACCTTCCTCCAACATCTACAACTATGCCCGAACACCACGACAAGGGCGTCTAAAACGACCAAAAATCTACGTTCAAGGGCCCCGTCACTTTTACGACGGTACTGCGCTCACGGGCCCCGTCACCGTAGTCACGGCTTTCGATGACGGGGGCCGTCACTATAAGTACGTCGCTATTATGACGAGTCCGTCACTATACAATTTACACTACGGTGACGGGCCTCGTCACTTTTACGACGGTACTGCGCTGACGGGCCCGTCACCGTAGTCAGTGCCCTAGCAAAATGTGCAAAGAACACGTGCCTCCAGCACGTGACAACAGTTTCCACCAGTTCTTCTTAAAAACCGTGAAATGTCTCTAGATCGTCTGTATTGTATAAGCAGTGTGACCTTGTGCAGCTTAACGGCCAGCCGCGCCACCAGTTTACATGCTGGTTTAATCACTGCAAATCTTGCCGCTCTTAGTTTTTACATCGAGGTTTTGTGCTTTACCAGGCTTCATTAAAGTATTTGTCGTTAACATTACAGACGGCTTACCATTCTTTCTATTTGAAACCCAATGATCTGAAGTATGCCCTCCGAGATAGGACGTGGACTAATTTGTTGAGCACACCACCGGCGGGAGCAAACGCGAAACCGTGTTGTTCTGTTTAAGTTGGCCGCATGAGCGTATATAATTTTCAATGTTAGTTATGCTTCGGTTATTCCCTTCGCGTACATATTCCCATTTAGGTGTACTGATCCAAAACGTAGACAACAGAAGACTGTCACACCTGCACTCATCGAGAGCGTTAGTGATTGAGGCGACAATGAATTGCAGTGATTAGTGTGGATTTAAAAGCGCAAAATTAAGCCAGTTTAACTTCGTGCTGAAACGGTCATTGTAATTTAGCAAGACTGCCTCTGTTCTGCAAAAAATTTGACGTTCAAAGGAGTCAGCAGCTTGTCCCCAATCTTGTATCCGAACTTCTCATGTTCTTTTGGAACAGTGATCCCTCGAAAAGCTGTGTGAATTGTACCCACAATATTTTCGCTGCACACAAAATATGGCAACATGTTTCATGGTCTTCGAGGGTCCGTTAGTGCAAGAAGAATCTAAGTGGTATGTTTTTGATACATTTCTCGATCGGTTTAAAATATTGTAACGCTAGATTTGATGAGGACCTGATAGAGAAGTGCAGCACAGGACGGGCGCTGCCCCTGTCATGACTTCACTTCTCCTGTCCTCGTCAAATATAGCGCGACAATAGTTTAAGTTACGTAGTATCACCATCTAGCCCACAACGTGTTTTGAAGCGATACGGTACCTTCCGTCAAATTTCGAAGTTAACGGGTCAGTTATGAAAGTATGTGTTTTTGATACAGCAACCATATAAATCGAAATACTGAACACAATATGCCCTCAGAGACCGTAAAGTTTCGAAACGCTAGCTCAATTGGCGTGAGGGAAAGAAAAGCCAAATAAAGGAATTTTTATAAAATATCGCAAGTTTAGACATTTTTCTTTCCGTCTACAAGCTACAAACAACGCTTTCTATCCTGAATATTTTTCTCATTCATGTTTCTTATTCGTTTGATAGTGGTTACGGACACCGGCGGCGGTGGCGGCGGCGGACAACTACGGTGCCAAAACGGTCGGTGAAATGATCTCATAACGACTTTCGCTTTAAGAAGAGCTCGAAAGCATAGAGAGCAAGACGGGAACAGTAAAAAAGGAACTGGGGAGACCATAGAAAGATAGACATAGAAATTTCTGATGGAGATAAAATAGAAAGAAACAGCGAGAAAGGCACAGAAATTCATAGAGTAATAAAAAAACAGAAATAAACAAACAGAAGAAAGAGATAAAAAGAAAAACAAAAAGACAAGTGAAAAGAAAGAGAGAGAGAGAAAGAGAAATGAAGCAAAACAAAGAAGGCTGCCCAGCTGCGCACTTTCTTCAGGCTTGGCGCCGCTAGTGCTAAGCTGCCTTAATGTTTAGGCATCAGCGAGAGTTATCGCGGGTGCTCAAGAAAGCTTCCGGGTAAGCTTGGCTCTTGGCGTCCTGCGCGTAATCTTAACAGAACAGCCTAGACCATCGCGCAGATTGCTAAACATAGCAGCACAGCCTGCGCCCAGTGGTGCTAATAGCGCTTCTGAGGGGATCCCGATCCCATCAAAATAAGGAATGAAGGGCGCGTGGTGTGCCGCCCTATGAAAGAGCATCGCCCTGATGCTAAAAATGAACATGTAAGTGGTAATACACTTGCAAAAGAAATTACAATTAAGTTCGAAATAAATTTTTGCACAGAGTCAGCGCCTATTGGCCGCGCGATCGAGCGGAGTCGCCGCCTGGCGGCTACTGGCTGAAGCGCGCCTAGTGTGGATTGCTCCATGCGTCGTCTGCTAGCCGCGTTGTGTTTGCATGTGCGCGTACGTCGCAGGGCCTCTAAAGGCGGTTGTTCCGTTGCGCTGGTGCACTTGACCCGCTCGTACGTATGCCTAAAACATGTAAAGAAGCATTTGGCATTGATCGGCTGCATATACTCTAATAGGATCAGTTAGTGCACTTGTCGAGAGTGCTATGTGTGGTCGTCGTACCGTCCGTTCAAGAGACTCATATCAGTGTAGGTGCCGCTCTGTGCTTCAAGCGCATTGCAAAGTGCACTTGGTGTTGTCCTAAAGATGAGAAGTATTAAATCTCATGTGAATATAGCCTTTTGGCGGCCAGGTGGTTAAAAAGAAAGGCTCTCATGCACTTGCGCGTTTTGGTTAGGTGTATAACTTCGGGACTGTCGTTTATAGGTTACGCGACGAGCTTTAGCTGTGTACGGTCCTGGTCCCACTGCAGAGAAATTTTTCTGTCAAGCCACGTCTGACACTTCGGTACCTAAATTGTCCACTAAACAGAACAGAAAATGGAATGACACGGAAATCGCAAAACTGAGTTGCCTTGCGCAATTATAACTTGTGGCGAAATGTACACAAAGACACCCGTGTACTTGCGAGGTAGCTAATGCCTGTCAAATTTGTGCTGTGGCAAGTTCAACGTCGGAAGTGCGTCAGGCCTCAATCTTTTCCGTGTAAACCCTTAAAAAAGAGAGCGATCGAGAAAAGTTTTTTCATCCAGACAAGCAGTGGCGATAAACTCGCTCGCGCATTTTCATCGCTTACGTGGCGTGTGAGGACTCAAAAACGATACCCTTTACTATGCACCAGATCATGCATACACACTTGCCGCGTTTCGGTGCACGTACTTGCCCTGCGGAATACTGAGAACTGTTCTCGCGGCCGTGTAAACCAATGAAACATGCGCGAACTACAAAAGGGCTCGGGGATCCTCGTTTAAATAGACTCATAGCCAAGCGCGAACAAACTTTCCATTCATAGCGCAGACGATACATGAATGACAAAAAATAAATTCCATCAATTAATTTTCTTCTTGCTCGATCAAAGCACAGGGAAGCTTCCCCGAGCGTTCACTTACTGCGACCGTCTTCACGCTCGTAGTGCACACATTAAATGCACACATTAGCGAAGTTATCGCTGACTACTCACCATTCTTTCTCGTCTGCGAATGCGAATGCACCGTCGTCGAAGTGCTTGCTGCACACCATTGCGTACTTGGAAGGCGTCCTGCCGTTACGAAGCCTAACGAGCCACAGTCGGCGACGCTCCGTGTCGGTGGGATAAAAATGGAAGCTTATCCCTGGCTCTGTGCAGTATATGCGGCATTGTGGCACCGAACAAAACCTCACCATCGATAACGAAGAGTTTTCTGTGGGTACGGAACACAAAATCACGATGTGAAAACACAAGCCCCGTGCACTTCTACACACACCACACGAAACCAGTATCCACACTAGCGGGGTGACGGTGCTGCCACGTATAAATCGATCTCGCTGCGAATAGTAAGGTGGACGACTACGTGGAATACGACGGAATACGTGGACGACTTCTTGCGCACGGCGCCGCTGAGAGTTCGTATTGCCGTCGAGCGTAACCTCATAGTCCAGTGCACCGACTAGTCGAAGTACCTTGTATAGACGAGGCAACCTAAATTTTGCGCTCGCGACGCCAGCGCCGGATGCTTCCCTGGTGGGCAGCTGAAAACGTCGAAGGTCGTCGGCTGGGCCGCAAAAGGTGCCGGTGATTGCTTTCCAAGTTGCAAAGAAATCCACGTGATTCCACAAGTTGACCGCGACATTCTTATGCCGCGCAGTACCGCATCAGCCTTGAGATGATTATAAGCACCAAACTGAAGTGTTGAAGTGCATATTCAAACGAATTGCGCAGATAAAACAAGCGCCACGATTTACGCAGATTCAAATCGTCATTATTTTCCGCGCCTTATTTTGATCATGGTCGCACGCAGTTGGAGTGGTCCTTACGCATACAGCAATAAAGTTCAATCATATCGTCACCGCCATGCAGTACCTTCAGTAAAGAACACGCTGGAGCACCAGCTGATATGAAAACTCATTGTGGTACTGCGACACCGCGAAATATTTAACACAGTGATGGCGACTGCATATTTGCACTGGTGCTCTCCTATATTCCTACTTTCGGCCTTCATGTCCATGAGGCAGCCGCGTGACGGAACGGGTTCTGTATTGTACTCCTCACATGTATGCACAAATGGATATTGTATTTTTTATCATTACAAACTCGATTCATTATTCTAATAAGCCTTTGAATGTCCTTGTATCGTTATTTGTACGCAGTACTCCAAAACAATGACCCTTTCTGATCGTTGTATATATGTCGGCCATCCACTATATGATGAGAAATATTTTGTACGTCGCAAAAGCGGCTGCTAGCTACCTAATTTTTCCTTCTTATTTCGAACGCAAAAAGAGGCCATAGGTGGTGCAACACGGATATTGCAGCATTCCGTGCTTTCTAGACATTGACTACTCTGAACAAATCCATTGTTATAGGTTAAAAAATATACTCCAGCGTAACGTCGACGCGCGCGTGCGCGCGTCACGGCGACGTTACGTCAGCAAAAAGCAACCGTCTATAGTCCGGCGCCGTCTGACCGTCGACGCAGCCGACGGCTGCCTGCGCACTCGGGCGTCGCTCGTCTCCGAATAGATCCTGCTGCATTTCGCCAGACGCGCGGGACTCGCATGTACAGGCACCTGCTTCGCGGGCTGTTTTTGTTTTCTGGATCACGAGCGTGAAGCATGAGTAGAATCGGAGGCTTAAGTGCTGCAGTTTTGCAGCAAAGAGCTAAATGCCACCATTGAACCAATGGACATAGACAGAGCCCATAGGCATCCAAAATACAGATCAAACAAAATCCCCCAATCTTCGTTAGATTCACTCATTTTAAGACTGAAGAGAAAGGTCTGTCATGCGCCTGTAAACTGAAGCATTCCAAATACTGAATTTCCGAAGATTACTCCCCGAACACCTAAAGCAAGAAAGCATCTTACTGAATTCGGTAGGGCCGAACACCAATCATTTAAACTTTTACATGACAAACTAATAATTGGCAGTAGTACCTATACTTACGAACACAACTTATAAAGTTGTAGATCACCCTTTAAACGCGTAGGCCACAGCAACACTAATAAGAGAATAAAGTCGTTTTCTTTCCTTACACATTCCTGCCTGAAGCAGACGCTCTGCAGAACCTAATTAATACAACGGAATCAGATTTGCCTGCGAGAACAGAAACATGGTTCAACCCTTCTATCACCGACACCGAGTATCTACAACTCTTCTCAGATTTCGATATCTTCGACGCAATCGTACTAACAAACGTGGTGGTGGCGTCCAAATAGGTTATCATAAAGATCTTCAATGAGACAAAATAAGACATCACCTTCGTTCTTTACAAGGCTTTCTATCTTCCCACAATAATCGGTGCTTGTTATCGTCTTCCTGGTAGTGACCGCCTTTTTGCACCCGAATTCCACGAGGCTTTTCGCTCCTTAACTGAGTCTTTTCGACCTTTTCCTATACTGTATTTCGGGGACTTTAATTTTCCGGCGATATCTTGGACAAACCTAGCATTTGTAGCTTCCAAAAACAGTATCTCAGATAACGTTTTTGCCAGGCCTAGTGACCACTCCGTAATTCATGCACTCTACTCCAGTCAACCGTCCCATCTAAGAAAAATAACTAAAACAATAACACTCTGCGATAAAAGCAATTACACCGTTATAAACTTAGAGCTCGAGCACTTTGCTGCTTTCCTTCTAACTGACCTTTCAAAGCATTTAGTCGAAGCAAACTGGCTGCTCTTCAAAAACTAAATACTAGATCTATTCGCTAAACATGTGCCCAAATTTACCGTAACCGAGAAAAAAATCATCCGCGTGGTTAAACGTCACATTGAAACGACTTATTGAAAAGAAAATACTCTTTTTATCAAAAGTGGTTAATAAAGTATCCGACTGGAACAGCCACAACGCCACAGAAAAAGAATTCAAAACACTTGCTAACAAAGAAAACCTTTTCAGGCATTAGCCGCTATTAAGAAATAATCCAAAACAGTCCCAACCCCAATCCAAAACAATCCAAAACAATCCAAAACCCCAATAACTCCCAACTATTAACACTGTACGACAATAAAAACCATGCAATTCCTGATAAGAGGCCGCCGAACAGCTTAACGGCTTTTTCGCTTCCCCGTTTAGTGGAAACTGTCGCCAACTTACCTCCATTCCAAATATCGACCATACAGTGATGCCTGCGTCAATTTTGAGCAAACGTCATTGCAAGCTAACCGATCATTAAACTCGCATCTTTATGTGGCACGGCGGCATCAACGCGAAAATGTCATAAACGGAAATCAATTGTAGTACAACACTTTGCCATTTGTTCAAAGTCACTATCATCTGGGAGTGGCGCCGACAGGAACTGAAGAGTGGCAAGATTGTTCCAGTCCCTAAAAAACGGCAGTTCATCTCTGTTAGCATTATAGCCCCATTTCACTACTAATGTTTGTTGTAAAACTAATGGAACATGTGATCTAATCCACATGTCAAGTTCTTAGTCAGTAATAGCTTTTTAAATACGATAGTCTTCTTAGATATTTGAGCGCATAAATTTTTGTCTGTCTGTCTTTCTGTATTCTGTCTGTCACACGATTCAGCCAACCGGCCAGACCTTGCTTCAGAGTTTAGGCACTTGCTCAACGCCCAGCCATCTTGAACTGGTAACTACATTCATACTTGGAACATTGTCGATCAAAAAGTAAATATTACGCATATCACAGGCGCGACATCATTACGTAAATATTAGATGGTGTATTCCTTACTAGAAAAATAGATACGTAATTTAAAGACCCTAGTGTTCTAAGCCTGTGCTGAAAACGCGACGCTATGCACAAAAAAGCCCTCAGCCAGTGTTCTTAGGATGCACTGAAAATGCGACGATGCACGAAAAGTCCCTCTCCCGACGATATGGTGCTGTCGCCTGGCAGTGGCCCGGGTCCTACAAGCTCTTGTTCCCGATGCCACTGCCAGATAGCGTCCATATAATGCAGCGCCTTCTTTATTTTATCATGCCAGCCAACGCGGCAGATTCAACATAGAGGAGGCGCTGTCTCAGAAAAGGCAAAACATAAATGGCAGAAGACTACCGTCTTTCGTCGACATTTGCAGCGAAGCCCGCGAGTGAATGTGTGTCGCGCTATGCTACTGCTGGTGTCATGACTAGGATAATTTTGTATTAACGCAAAGACGCCGGCCCTCCGCGAGTATAAGGGATGTTATTTTTGCTTAAATTATGTTCGGCTATAGGAGAGGTCACAAATTCTGCATGTTGACCTTTGGTTATTAGGAAAAGTGCAGATTTTTTCCGCGAGAAATATTTTCACAATGTGTGGTCGTTAGTTTCACATAAGAGATGGTTAAAAATACTGCGGGGACGAATAAGCCCAAACATGACAAAATTAAGGCCAAATTGAGAGAAAATGCACTTCGATCCGCATTGGGCTAATTTTGCAATGTGGCGTTAGAAGTAAAATATGTCGTAATATTTCTGTTCCAACTTTTGTTGGTATACTATGCATAAGTTTGGAAAGGGTGATTTTAATCTTTTGTTTAACTGAACACGGAAATGTTATTGGTCATTCGAAGCCAAACGTTCGAGCCCGTTTGGTGGCAATTGAAAATGTGACAAAAAACTGTGCTCATTTGTTGCATTGAAAAAGTTAATGTCAGAAAATTTGGGAGAGAAAAGGTTTGCTGAAGTATTAGCCTTCCAAACTTGGCACAATGTCGTCAGGGTGATGTTTGCCAAATATTTATTCTGAGGGCGTCAATGCTCATTTTATTATTGAGTTAACTTTGCACATTACGCAAAGGCGTTTGGGCAATGTGTTCGAGGGTAAGTAATATAGTAGAACCCTGCAGATACATTTTTGAAGGAACCGTTAGAAATAAACGTGAGATTCGGGAAACGCAGCCCCGAGAAACAGGAAAAACGTTGAAACTATAGTGGACACAATGATTTGTCAATCATTAGGTTTGAAAGACTGTGCAACGTTGCTGGTTCGGTTTTCCCCGAGCAGCACGGAATGCTTATCCAACCCTTGCAGTGTCACAGCCGGTAAATAAATGTAGTGCCAGCAAGGACACTTGGCAAGTGATCGCTTTTGTCGACACCTTCACGAGATTATAGAGTTCTCAAAAAAGGATAGGAAAAGTGTTGCGTTGGCGTTTCTCGCCACATTCCATGCGTGTACGCTATGCACTTGGTTACCCACAATAAGGAAGGCAATAGCGTACGTACGCAACGAAGGTCATCTTTGAGTACCCGATTCTAAAGCTGAGCATTGTCACCTGTTGGTCAGCCTGTAACACTTACTGACGAGGGCTTATCTTGCTAGCGCACTATCCCCTGCACATGCCACTTCTTGATTTCGACTAAGATATTCTTGACATCCGTTTCTTCCCTGACCCACTATCTCTTCTTCTCCCGTAAAGTCACACCCATCTTTTTCCTTCCATTGCTCACTGCGGCATCCTCAATCCATGTTGAGCCCTCTTGTAAGCATCCACATTTCTGCTGGTAGGTGTGTACCGGAAGATGCATATGTACTATACATTTCTCTTGATGGATAGATGGAAACTACCATTCTGATTTGAGAGTGCTTGCCAAATGTGCTCCACTCAATTCATGTTCTAGTTACTTCATTCTCATCGTTCGACTGTATTGTTACTACATGTCCTAAGTATACGTATCCCTTTGCAACTTCCAGTCCCTCGCTATCTGTCGCAGAGCGCTGTTCTTTCCGAGATTGTTGCTCGTTGCATTCGTTTTCTGCACAATATTTCGGACCTACCGTCCTGCTTCCTTGTCCAATTCAGTAATTATGAGTTCAAATCATCCCCTTTGTAACTCATCAATGCAATCTTATTTGTGAATCGCAGGGTAATAATGCGCCTGTCACACGGGCACCCGCGAATCCGTTTAACTGTCTCGTCATTACGCCATCGGAGATGCGGTCGATGTCGCACATTCTCCCTTAAGCCAAGGATGCTAAACGGAGTGTTTCGCAAGTGGTTCGTGGATATCCCTTACCGACACAATGGACTACTCTCGTCCCCACGAATCTGTAGTTACGGGAAAACTGCAAACAGAAATCAGCCGCAGTGACATAACAATGAATTTTAACAAATTACAAGTTCTTTACTGCTAATCCCTTCATAAAGTGGTTTGAGGAAAAAAAAAGAAAATACGCTTACAATGGCGCAATCTGTACACTATGCGTCGCGAAAAGCCTTCAGGTCGCCGTTTTGAACAGTGCTTCCGAGTCCGCGCCAACTATTGCATTTACGTCTGTGCATCTCTCCGTTCTTCTAGTGGTGCTTTTTATTATACTTCAACAGTACCAATAATCATAGGAGTGAGAGACACGGCTTTTCTTCGCACCGGCAGTACTGCTGAAGTACTTGCGAACTGCTCTGTATCCCATCCCTTCAAAGGTTTCGTGGAATGAACGCGAGATTCTGCTCATCCGATATTGGAAAGGGCAATGTGATCTAGGTGTAGTACAACTTCAAAGAGGTACAACAATTTCCAGTGTGTTTGACAATCAGCGCACGTAGAGAAAACGCGTACCAAAACAAACGTGCACTGTTGCCAGCACTCCTGTGAACATCACTGCCAGATGCTTGCAGGTGCACGCTTCTGTGAGAAATGCCGAAACATGTTTTCCGTGTCAATGTGAGTAAAGTATTGTTTTAATAACATGTACGATTGAGAATGTGACAGCGTCATTAGGCTCAAATATTGCAAGTAGACCTAAGTGTAGCAGCGCCTAATTGGCCCTTGCGGCTTCTTTAGAAAGCTCGTAAATTGCGTGTGACATAGGCGCAGCTCCATCTCCGTCGAACCCTAATGGTGGTTTATATAGCCGGCGTTTAACGGACTTCGATGGTGGTCGTGTGACAGGGGTATTAGAGACTCGCAATTAACTCGTATCCCTATCTCTTCCGCATCTCAGTCCCTGAAAACCTCCTGTAAGGGCGCGGTGAATAGCAATGAAGAGATCGTATGTGACTGCTTTACACACTTCTATATTGTATGATGGAAAATAATTTTGAGGACACTTCTCTCTGTTTGACACAATCTTAATGAAAACCGGCAGGTAATGCACCCGAGGAAGGCATAGGGGACGTGGATTGTATATTTTAGCTGTATTGTAATTGTGATGCAAATGTGACAAAAGTAAAAAAGAAGAAAACGCAACTTGCTGGCAGGGATCGAACCTGCAACCCCGAATTACGCGTCCGACGCTCTTATCGATTTACTACGGCGGCGGTCGTCCCCTCGTCCACTTATCGGTGCTATGTGATGCCATCTGACAACAAGAACGAGCGGCGCTGACCAACACTCCCAGGGTGCGTGCACTTATGTAAATACCCATAAGTGGACGGGAGGGCGACCGCCGCCTTAGCTGAATTGCTAAGATCATCGTGTGCGTCATACGAAGGTTCTGGATTCGGTCTGTGCTGGCGACAAGTTGTCTTTTCGTCACATATACTTCTTGACATCTATATGAAAATTAATGGATTGTAGATAAATCGGTACAATGAACGTCCCCTATAGATTCATTGCCTTTAGGGTATTGTACGAGAGATCGACACGGGCCCCAAAATTGATCGTTTAAAGTGTATTGAATATTTTGTACTTTGTTCACATACCACCCAGTAGCCCCCAATTGAACTTAGTTTGTCTTAGCAACTGCATAATTTAAAAGAATTATTATATCGATCTGATGCAGTAGAGAGGTGCCAATTTCATCACATGTCATTCAGAAAACTTAGGATACTTTTGGCGCAAATCGAACAAGGACACACGACTCAAAAGAAAGAAAAAGAAAGAAAAGTGATGCGCGCGCACTTATCAGGTGGTTCGGCTTGTGCTATAAAATCGTATTTCCGCTGTGAAATAAAATTAGTTGGAAGTTCGGCGCCCATCCTGTTCTTTTGTGGTGTGTCCTCGTTCGATTTGCGCCAAAAGTATCCTCAGTTATGACGCAGTAACAACTTGCTCAAACCACAATTATGCTAGAAGGTTCAGAAAAGTTCGCGGCGAAATAAAACAACATAATTAATGTTGCAAAGAAAACCTATTTTTTAATGTATGCCTAATGAAGACTGAAGAACTGTTGTTTGAAGGTTGTGGACAGAAGTAAACTGTTTTTGAGAAATGTCTGGAACTGCGAATAGCAAAATTTTGGGTGCGAAGCGAATGAGAATATTAATGTTTGAGTGCGAATCGAATGAAATATTTTTCCAATGGTTCTCAAATATTTATCGAAACCTCGAAGTGAAAATACATAAATAAATAAATGTTACAGAGGATCCCTATGCAGATACGTATGAGATTGCAACATCAAAGCGTTTTTTTGGCTAGGTCGGTGAAGCGCTGGATGGGTGGTGTTCCCTAGTTGACGTATCAGGGATGCGGCGATGCAGAGGCCAAATTGTATTTTTTTACATGATTTGGTGCGACGTTATATCGACAACAGTTTACGATGGAAAGGAAAAGACGGTTTGTTCGCCTCTCCTCATCCTGCAACTAACATGGAGACCCAAATGACGTGTATGACAGGGGCGCTGTCTTCGAGTCCGCAGTTCCCAATCTGTCGCATAGACGTCAATGCACAAGAACACCTGAAATTTCGCACGCGGAAAAATAGGTGTCATATTTTCGGGCTTTCTGCCCAAACTTCAGGTAAGAAACTGCGTTAATTAAATCCCCCAAATCTACCACGTCTATCATGTCGTAGGTTGGAACCAGCGTATTCGCGAGTCGATCTGTTTACGGTAATAGCGTATTCTTGAAGGCATTTTTGGGCAAAGCCAGTTTGTCGTGGGGTGAAGCGCATAAAAAATCAGAATGACCCACTGTCACGGCGCAGCGCCGCCGGTGCGACGATGTCTTTCGTATCAGCACCGGAAGTGCACGGAGGTGGGATGGCGGTAGGCGGCAAACGCACCAGTACGGCGCAATCACTGCCTACCCTTCTGATTAGCATTTCAGCTAACTGCTCAGTACCTATGGTATGCTCACCACAAAAGTCCGAACTCCTGATCGTCCCACCACCCGGGCGATATAGGAAGCCACTGAAGACTCGGAGAAGATCGTGCTCCGAACCAGAGACGGCATCGTCATTCCGAAAGTCTCTAAGCTCCGTGTCCTAGGCATGGTGCTCAAATCCAGTAGGAGCAACGACGTCACCGTCGACAAGATCATCACTAAGATGGGTATCGCCACGCGACTCATCAAGCGAGTTGCGACTTGGCACAGAGAGATGAAGGAGGCCAGCCTACTACGCCTGGTGCAATCCTTCGCCATCAGCCACGCTGCCTACGTAGGTGCGTTCCACTACTGGAAAGTACAGGAGCGCGACCGGATAAATGCGGCCATCAGAAGGACATACAAGGCTGCTATCGGCTTTTCAACTGCACGAGCACAGCCAAGCTGCTCGAGCTGGGGTGCACAACACCCTCGAAGAAATCGCAGAATCGCAAAGAAATCTCAGCGCGAGAGACTCCAAACCACACGAACGGGGCGAAGCATCCTGGCCAGACTAGGCCAAGGCACGAACACTACTGACAACGAAGCGAAGAGACATCACACCCTCCCGGAAAGGGCCCTCCGCCGTCCGGTGGTGGCGCCCCTACTAAAGAACATGCACCCGGAGCACAGCCAAGGCCGACGAGGCGCGCGAGCCAAGGCCCTCACTGAAGCACATGCCAACGATAACGGCGCCTTATACGTGGATGCCGCAAAATACAAAGACAAAGAAGACACGCGGCCGTAGCATTACGCGCCACAACGGGCGAAATGTACAGTGCTTGCAGCGTCCGTGCGAAGCAAGCGCATCAGGCGGACGAAGCTGCCATCGCGCTGGCCCTCGCCGACAACAAGTGTACAACGATCCTGAGCGACTCGCGCACAGCGGTCCGGAACTACGGCAGAAATAATGTGTGTGCCAGTGTGGTGCGCGTGGTGAAGTGCAGTGACAGACAGTGCACCGACGGACTGCGGACTCGTATCCGATGGTTCCCGGCGCATCAAGGCTACTCCTTCGGGAGCAACTCCCCAAACCGCAATGAGACGGCGAACGCCGCTGCGCGAGGTCTTACTCGCCACGTGGTGGCACCAGCGTCCCTCGTCTTAGCGGAGGGAGCAGCCACCGACGATGAAGACGACGAAGAAGAAGCCGAACTGGTAACGAGCTACGCGGATGTGCTGGAATGGTACCGGAGCGCACGTCGCTCCATGCCGGACCCACACCCGCAGCACACCAGAGAACAGGCGGTACTCTACAGACAGCTGCAAACGAACTCGGTGCTCACGCCTGCGCTCACGCGCTTCATGTGCCCCGACGTCTACGAGAGTGCAAAGTGTAGTGGTGTAACAGTGCGACCGCCACGCTAACTCACGTGTTGGGGATTGTAAACTGAATCCAGAAGATTTTCAAAACTGAATTAGAGCGCAACCACACGACACATTCACACCCACACACCCAGACATCATTTTCCAGAGGCATTTTCCATAGAAAAAGACAAGGACCGCGGTGTAAGCACCCCGTCGCTATCGCTGTTTCCCAGTGAATTTCACTTCATCAGATCTAGACTGTGAGATGGAAGGAGCAGGAAGGAAATGTATGTGTCTTGATGGTGTGTGTGTTGGCCTTATCTGATGTTAATGCGCGCATGTGCCACATGTATATATTCAAGCCCGTGCGATCAATAAATCAGTTGGAAGTGAGCGCTGTGCGTGGTTGATGTCTGGGTGCGTGGGTGTGTGAATGTGTCGTGTGGTTGCGCTCTAATTAAGTTTTGAAAATGATCTACCAACTAGCCCAACAACAAGTTCTTTTGAATCCAGAAGAGGCAGCGGCCTACCCAGGCAGACTGCCAACGGACATTGCCAGTGCCGTAACGGCTCAGGACTTAGGGCAACATTTACAGGCGGTCCAGTGGATCGAGACAGCTCTCGCTCGTCAAACGCGCCGGGGCGCACCTGACGGGACCCAGGGGCGACAGCTTCGTGGAGAGCGTTGGGTTCCCCGGCGTAAGCGTCGAGACGCAACTTTTGACTGCATATAGTCGGGTAGCAAGAGGGCCCTGCGTGGCACCCTGCTACCTCCGCCGGTGCTTTAATAAAGTTCACTCTCTCTCTCTCTACCTATGGTCGGACACAACAGGTCAGGAGAGGCCCCGCCCAGACGACCGAAGAGCCGCAGCCAATCCCCTCCTAGACTAAAGAAATAGTCCCCTCATGCACGCGCCGATCTTCTCCGAAGGCGGAGCCACCAGCCGTTGCGCTCATGACATCAGTCCTGAATGCGCGCCATTGGTGCAGGCTTGTGTTCATCTGCCTTTGAGAAGTAAATGCCGCTGGCTTCTAAAGTTGTATCCAACTATAGTGCATGTAGAAGAAGTCGTCGTTCAAGCTGCATCTTTTGCGCGAGGCCGCTAAGTGCACCGCACAGACACGTTGCCTTCATGAACGTAAGCTGCTCGCCATCGCCCCCCCCCCCCCACCGTGGGCGGTAAGGGACGGTGTGGGCATCACGAACACTTTCATGACAGATGTCTGCGCACAGTACAGCAAGCGCTCTGGCAGTGAGGGCGTCAGATTTGTTGGCGATGTGCTGAACAAAACTAGGAACAATCGCCTTCACGCGGCCGCAAATATTGCGTATCAGCGGGTATTGGCGATGCGTGTGCGCATCGTTAACATGCGCCCACGCATCGGGGAAAGCCACAGGAGACGTCCGCTTTTCGTACACAGCCTTTGTGTTCCACGCAGTCCTTTCCAAACGGCTGCATGCTAGAGAGCAGTAATCAGTTCCGCGCTTTGCTGGTATCAGCGGCGCTCATCACGAGACGAAAACTTGCAACTGGCGGTTGGCACACAGGTGAGCGTGGTTCGAGCATTGACGAGAGCCTGGGTACCTACCGAAAAAAGTGTACGTGGAGGCATTTAGGATATTTTTTGAAGTGACTCGGGCGATGTGTCCGTTGAGCGGAATAAAAAAGCAAGATTTTCGGACCATGTAGCGGTCCCTAGGGAGTCGGAAAAGCGAACGTTAACTGCATTAATCACACGGAAGTTCGAATATTTTAAACAGTAAAATTCCGGTGTGAATCGAATCGAACATCAAGTGCGAATCGAATAGCAAGCACTATTGGAAACTTCGAATATTCGCACCTCTAAAATGTGTAATTACGTGTGCGGTAACCCATTCAACGACGCGGCCCAAGCTCCTAAGTGCGCATGTGCGCAATCTTTATCCCCTTCCCTCTAGTCTTTACTTTCCTAATATATTCACGAGTGGGAATAAAACCTGCGCTTTTTTTCTGTTGGCATGGTCCGACTGTCTCGTTTACTGGTGAAGTGGCGTGCCCGCCTCTGAACTAACACAGGCCACGAGAATACCACCGATACGCGCAAGGCGGGCGCCAGCTGCGAGACCGAGACGAAGACACCCATCAGCCCGCCGCAGCCATGGCCCTCAAGCTTGCGGATTTTGCAGAGGAGACAGATAAGTGGCAAGCGTATCTCGTTAAGATTGACGTCTACTTCGAAGCAAACGAAGTGACGGACGACGCGAAGAAAAGGGCCTTGTTGGTGGCAGCGTTAGGATCGAGGACCGTTGAAATCCTTTGCGGCACTGTTGCGTACGACATGGCCGTGACAGCGGAAGCAACCCAACGACAGCGACGAGAAATCAGGACACAGAGCCTCAGCGACGCGAACTGCACAGGCGAGGCGGCCGTCCACGAAACGCGCCCAAAGGAGCCAGCTGCGTCCAGAGATGGCGTCTGTTACCGCTGCAACGGTAAGCACAGTTCTAAAACTTGTAAATTTTGTTATGAAGCTTGTCACTATTGCAATAAAGAGGCCATATCGCTAGAGCTTGTCGCTTCAAAAAAGAATCGCCGTCAAGCCATAATCAAATGCGGCACAGAAGCCAGGGAAAAAAATCACAGCATATACACGGAGTGAATGATGATGAGTGGGCGAAGCTGCGGAGGTCATCGGTAAACCGTGAATCTTCCGTGAATTCTGCCCAGTACGTCATCACCGACGTGAGATCGGGCGCGTTTATACTAAAGGTTCGATGAGGGTTATGCCTACTTGCAGCTCACTTTAATTTTACATGTAGGCTGTGAATTTTCATTGTTTAGAAAACCATTGCTTTAAAAGTTCTGGCGTCTTTCGTTAGGCAGCTGGCGTCTTTTCGTTTGCTTTAGAAACATCTGGCGTTCTTTCGTTTTGCTTTTAGGAAACATCTGGCGTCTTTCGTTGGTTATTTCATCATTCAACGGCGTTTTGAACAAAATTTATTGTTTAATCACGCACAGGAGAAATCTCACCAGACACTACCTTGGAGGTAAACAATGGCTGCTAATGGGATGAGAGACAGAAGAAGTCGGCTTTTAGCTAACACTTACACTTCTACTTCTACTAACGTTTCCTTCTGGAACATGCCAATGGCTGCTAATGGGGAATGGGAGACAGAAGAATTCGGCTTTTAGTTAACGCGCACGCTGCGAATTTTTTATTGTTCAACAACGCACAGGAAAAATCTCCCACCGGCACCACCTTGGAGGTCAAGATCTGGTACTAGCGTTACGACTGGTTACGCACTACGACTACTACGACTACGAGGGGACGAACGGGTGCGCCTTAAGGAGCTTCGCCCCTAAAATCCGGCACGGTAGCGAAGTCAGGCAAGTAGACCGTTGCATGAAGTGGAAGAGCTTTACTCTGTTTACGAAGTTCGCGAGTCAGAAAAATTTATTACCACTGTGCTGATCCAAGGAAAAGAGGTGCAGATGGAAGTAGACTCAGGAGCGTCTCACTCGCTGGTTAGTCAAGAAACGTGGCGAGCAATTGAAGGACGCGCAGGCAAAATGCCGCTAGTCCGTACCGGAACGCAGTTTGTGACTTGGACGAAAGAGCCACTTGAGATGCTGGGAAAAGCAATAGTCGAAGCGTGTTTCAAAGAAAAATGTGCAAAGTTGCCTTTACTAGTGGTGAACAAGGAAGGCAGTAGTCTTCTTGGAAGAAGTTGGTTTAAGGCTTTAGGAATTAAAATTCAAGGAATAAAGAAAATATCTGATGAGTCAGAAAGCTTCAGCGGTTTCAAGAGGTCTTTGCGAATGATCTTCCAGGATGCATCAACAACCAGTGCACATTGATCTAAACAATGAAGCACAGCTGGTGTTTTTCAAGAGCAGAGCACTACCGTTTGCCCTTCGAGATGACGTGGCAGCAGAGATAGACAGGCTTGTTAAGCAAGGCGTGTGGGAGCCAGTACAGTCCTCTACATGGGCAACCCCCATCGTAGTCCTCAGAAAGCGAAATGGTTCCGTACGCTTGTGTGGTGATTATCGCAGCACGGTGAACAAGGCCCTTCAATGTAGAGTCTATCCCTTGCCCACAACCAGTGCTGGGCAGTATCGAAGATACATGTATCTCAGATACTATCAAATACCCTTTGGGTATCTTTTATCTGTATCGCGTGCGTCTTGCAAGGCGTGTATCAGTATCTGTATTTCCGATACATTGAAGAATGTATCGTGTACCTTAAGATACAAGATACTGCGATCGCACCACCACCAGGCGAAACAAAAACGTTGGCTGAACTCCGCTTCTCAAGCTGGGAGAGAGAGAATAAACGTTTATTTTGAGCAAGCGCGCTCTGCGCCCAAGGTGGGCGGCCTCCTTATTCCAGGTAGCCGCGGGCCTTCGCCATCTCTCGTGCCCGTTGAACCAGGCCTCGCTGATTCTTCAGGTCTGGGTCCGCTAACTTGGCGTCCCACTGCTCTTCGGTCAGTGTAGCGGTGCTAGGGTTTTGTTTGCATCCCCATAGCATATGGCATAGAGTGTCGGGGACATCACCGTACTTGCAGATGTACGAGTGCTGAGTCGGTGAGATACGGTGAAGTAATTTACCGTGAACGTAAGTGTTTGTTGCAGCTTCCTGAGGGTTACTGCCTCTTCCCTAGTTAGACTGGGGTGAGCTGGCGGATAAGTTCTTCGGCCTAGCCTGTAGTGCTGTAAGATGTCGCTGTACTTTTTGGGTACATCTTTCTCCTAAGTGAGTCCTGTGTTTGAAGTTTTAAGGCGCGAATAAGACACGGACGAAGAATAGGAATTCTTCGTCCGTGTCTTATTCGCGCCTTAAAACTTCAAATATGTGTAACCAACAAGCCCAGTTGCCATTCTCACATCGAGTCCTGTGGGAAGGCCTGGTGAACATGAGCTCGGGCGGAAGCATCGGCTGCCTCATTTCCCATCAGGGACTCGTGACCCGGAGTCCAAACGATGTACGTTTCTGGTAGGTTCTTCTTTGCTGTAGCTGTGAGTATTGTAAGGCTTGCCTGGAAATTCTTCCTTTCTGAAAATTTCGACAAGCTGCTTGTGCATCGGTTAGTATGATTGCTTCCTCAGCACAGGTTGAGATGGCCAGGGCTATGGCTGTTTCTTCAGCCGTATCGATTCCGTAGTAAGATGCTAGCTGCCGTTCTTTCTTTTCCTTTACTGTCGACTACGCTCACGGCATGGGCTGGGATTCCTGAATATTTTGCTGCATCAGTGTATCTTGTGTCCGGATTTCGGCCGTAGTCTTGTCGCAGTTTCTCTATTCTGGATTTCTTCTTCCTAGATGGTAGGTAGGATGCATATTTCGTGGGATGCGGATTACTGAGATGTACTGTCGAATTGTTGCTGGGATAGGTCTTTTCTCATCGCATTGTTGTATGGCTTCAGGATAGCCTAATCTTCGAAGTGTAGCCCGTCCTGTTTCAGTAAGTCTAAGTGGCTCGAGTTGGTTCACTTTGTGTATTCCACGAGCTCCTCCAGGGTTTTGGAGACCTAAGCGTAGAGTCGCTGTGTGGAAGCACGTTCAGCCCTAGGGCAGTCTTGATGGCCTTTCGTATGAGGGTATTCAGTTTTTCAATTTCTGCATTCTTGAGGTCTAAATAAGGGGTCCCATAAGCAATTCTACTAATGATGAGCGCTTGGATGATTTTGATTGTGTCTTCTTTCAAGCCATGCCTTTTGTTGGATACCCGTCGTACCAAGTGGGCGACTTGCGTGACGGTTGCTTGCAGTTTTGGTAAGGTGGCTACGCCCGATCCGTCTTTGTGGATGTGCAGACCAAGGACTCTAAGCTAGTCTACTTTAGGTATTTGTACTCCATTCATCCAAACTCTGTTTCTTGGGACTTCACCTATTGGTGGTCGTCCTCTTGTTCTTGCTTTTAGTATAAGAAGCTCGGATTTTCTGGAGCGCATGTGAGCCCACAAGTATTGAGGTAGTTTTCTGTTCGATCCATGCCTCTTGATGTGCGTCCTGTTGCATTCCTGGAGAGCCACCGGTTGTCCAGATGGTTAGGTCATCTGCATATAGGGCGTGTATTATCCCCTCTTTCTTTCAATATGTTCGGCAGTTTCATCATGGCAATGTTAAAAAGGAGTGGCGAGATAACGGAGCCTTGAATCCTTCCTTTGTTGGCCATTTCAAGCCGGTCCGATTTCAGACTGCCAAGGCGCACTGTTGCTGTTCTGCCGGTGAAAGTTTCGTACGTAGCGGTACGTTCTTTCGCCACAGTGCGTGTCCTGAAGGTTCCTCAGTACCGCCCCATGAGAGACATTGTCAAAGGCTCCTTTCACATCCAATGCCAAGACTGCGCTCTTGCTGTGCTTGCCTAGACGATCGATGACATCCTCCTTCAGCTGTAATAAAATGTCTTGCGCTGATAAATAGTGGCGGAATCCATACATGGTGTCAGGCAAGTAGCGGTTTTCTTCCAAGTATGGACTTAGTCTGTTAAGGACCATATGTACAGCTTACCGGCGCAGGATGTCAGGGATATAGGTCGCATATTTCCTATTGTCAGTGGTTTGTTCGGCTTCAGAATCATGAAGATGTCAGCATGTTTCCAGATTGCTGGAACGGTCCCACTTTCTCAGCTGTCGTTGATAGTTTTTAGGAGATAGTCTTCCTCTTTCTTGCCTAGGTTGCGGAGTATTGTTATTTACGCGGTCTTTACCTGGGGTTGTGTTCGAGTAAGTTTTGCCAGTGCCGCTGCCATTTCTCCAGAGTGAACGGGCGATCGAGTTCATCATTTGGTTTTCCTGTGTAATCTAGGTGCAAAGCAGGAATCGCTGCAGCTTGGGCACCTCCCGTCAGCTTCTTCCTTAATTCTTGCATGATTTCACTTTCCGAGCCCCCGTAATTGTGAATGAGTTTTGCGAGATTCTTTCTGAAATTTGTTTTTGATTCCTTAGTGCTCAACATTGACTTGAGGATGTTCCAGGTTTACGGGTACTTAATGTTCCTTGGAGTCTGTCACACATCTGGTTCCAGTTTTGCCTTGCTAATTCATCGGCGTATTTGTCGGCTTGCCTGGTTAGCTCCGCTATGCGTTTTTAGGACCCTGTTCCGTTTCTGTTTCTTCCATCGACGGATAAGGCTTCTACGAGCTTCCCACAGGTGGAGCAGGTGAGGATCCGCAGCTGGTTTTTCAACAGTCAGTTGAATTTCTTTCGTGTACTTCTGTGCTTTTTCTGTCGTTAGTTTGGTCCACTCCTCAAGGTCTTCAATACTTTGTGTGAGCTCTTCTTTTCGGAAAGCAGTCCAGTTCGTGATTTTGCTTTACCAATCTTGAGGGGTGCCCTTTTGTAGATTATTTCCGTTTGCACCAAGTGTGGTTACTTCCCAGAGTTTCTTCGAGTCTCCTCCATTCCACTTGGGATATCCCCGCTTTGAAGGTGAGATCCGGGTTGGTGTCTCTTGATACACTGTTTCCGATTCTTGTACGGGTGTGCGGGTCCATCCACAATGTTAACTGGTGGTGTTGTGCTGTGTCGCGGACATTGGTTCCTTTCTTGTCCGTTTTGTGATAACCCCAAGCCGTGTGGTACGCATTGAAATCACCCACCACCACGAGCTTGTGTCCTTTTGCATACTACTTCAATTCTCTCAGAAGTGCATCGAAGCTTGCGAGATTCCCTCGGGGGACTATAAATGTTGAGAATGAAAAGGCTCTGATTCGTTTTCTTGCTAGGAAGAATCTCCACAAAGGTGTGTTCGATGCAGATGTCAATAGGATGCTGTTGTGCAACAAGCAGTTTCTGTATTAGAATTGCCGTGCGTGTCCTTCCCACCGCTATATAAGTTTCGTATCCTCTGATCTTGATTGTGCCTGATTGGGTTTCTTGCAGGGCTATAACGTCTGGATTCTCTCGAGTTGTTAGTTGTGATAAACTCTGCCTATTGGATTTGATGGATCTACAATTCCTCTGCCATATCTTGAGTCTTGTGTGCTTGTCTCGTGTGTTATCCTTGGATGTGCTATCCATCTTGACCTTCCATGGTGTCAGTCATACGTGCTTCTCTGACTGGCTACTTTGGCTTCTTTCTGTTTTGTTCGGATGTCTTCTTCAGAGTTGCAATTCGTGCTCCAATTTCGGCAAAGGTTTTGTCAACATGGGCGATAAACCCGTGAAGTGTTGTTTTAAGGGTTTACTGTAGTCGTGAGTGTCTGAATGGCTTGTTGTTGCTGTTGCTGTTGCTGCAGGATAGGTGTTAGGGCTGCTTGGAGCTTGGCATCCTGTTTTCTTCTAGTCTCTTTTCCATGTTTTCAAGCTGCTTGGTGAAAGTCTGCTGGTCGTTGCATCTTCTAAGCAATTCATGGTTCACTTGCTTTAAGTTTTCAATTTCCTTACGGAGCCTTGCAATTTCGTGTTCCTCGGGCACTTGTGTTATGGGTGCTTCGGAGAAGGAGGTGGAGCTGTTTTTGGCAGCTTCTGCATAACTCACTGCCTTTTTTGACCTTGACCTTGACCTAGATCGGGAGCGGGACCTATCCCTCGATGTCGATCTCCTTCTTTGTGTGCAAGAGACGCTGTCACTTGTAGTGCCCGAAAGAATGTGTGGGAAGCCCGAGTCTGAGTCGACTGACCAAGACAGCTTCGACCTTTGCTGCTGCTGTAGTTTCAAGCGTTGATTCCGCACATGGAAAGGAGGTGGAGCTGCTTTCAGCTTTCGCTTGCAGTCTTTTCCCGCAGTTTCGTGAGGGAGGTTGCAGATCTTGCACATCATATGCATTGATGTTCAGGTGGTTGGTTGGACTGGCAGCACTTAAAGCAAAAGTTTGGTTTTGGTTGCGGACAGATGTCCTGCCGGTGTCCTAGGGCTCCACAGGTTTTACAATACTGTACTGTCTTCCAGTATGGTCGGCATCTGATTGAGCTCTCTCCACTTTTACATAGAATGGAACATGCGGTCCGTGAAAATAGATGATGGCCGAGGTTGATCTTCCAAGCATCTAGCGCTGACGATTTCGTAGCCATCTGCCCTCACCATTTCCATTAGTTGTTCCGCTGTCATTCCTGGTATTAGACCGTGTATGACGCCCATTGACACTTCCGCCAGGGTTTTGATGTATGGTATCAAGCTGTAGTCGGTTCCGTCCAACTGTATGGTTTTAATGTTTGGTAGGATTTCGAAGGCAACATCGTTGTCCGGAGTTTTGCTATGATAAGATTTTGGCTCCATTGCACTTGAGTTGTGACTTTTGTCCCGAATGCTTCAGGGTCCATCTTGCTAGCCCTTGCTGACGCATAGGTGATTGCTACTGTTGACCACTTTGAGAGTTGCAGGCCGGCTGTGGTCGATAGATGACTTTTCGGTCATCTTCCGGTGGTGGTGGTGTGTAGTGTTTCTTGGTACGTCAGTAGCGTGTTTCCGTGAGTCTTGCACGTCACTTTTTTCTGTCTCACTTCCAGGTCGTTCAATGTCTGTCTGGCTTGTACGTGCCCCGGTGCATTCCTGCTGTTGCGGTTTTTTTCCTCTTCCTACCTGCCGCCAGACACTCTGAGTCTCGATCGTTCTTCCACTGTTTGTGTCGAAAGGTGCTTCCACAGTCATTTCGTCTTCTCCTGCTCGTTCTCTGTATTATCAGTCTCTTCGGTTGTTGCATGCATATGCTCAGCCATACCAGCGCGCGGCGAGTGCGGATCACGAATTACAAAAGTCCGTCTCGTAGCGCGGGCGCGAGCAAGAGGCGCAAGGCGCGAGGCGTGTGGCCTCGGGAAAAGAAGAAGTTTCGTGAACCTCGGTAGGCCTAGCTCGGCAAGCGCCGTTTGCTACTTCAAGAATAGTAGAACCGTGACGAATCGACTCACAGAGTTGTGGGTGGTGTCTCTCGATGCCACTTTCCAAGCTGGTACTGCTGCCACTGTCACCACAGTAAAACTAGAGGCAGTGACATATTGTTTTACCTTTACGCCAGAATTTTCCAGCGAGGACAGGCGAAGAGCTCTGAGCGTCCCTTTTGGTGGAGCAGAGTCACGTGGTGGTGGAGCTCGCATCGTCTCGGCAGACAAGCACGCGAACGTCTATGACTAGCCGATATTTTTTTTCATCACTTTAAGTTTTCTCTTTAGTTCTGTCAGTGCCATGACGCTTGGCACTTCGCCCTTCTGTTACGTGTACTCCAATGCTTGCGGCGTCTTTCGCGCACCTCCTGATGCCGCTGTAGTGTCGTTGTCAAAGTTCTCTTGCGTCGTGCTTCGTCACGAAGCAGGGGCGTAGGCCGAAACTTTTTAGGGGCGAAGCTCCTTATAGCGGCACCCGTTCGTCCCCGTCGTAGTAGTGTGTAACCAGTCTTAAAAACGGAGGGGGCGTGCACACGAAGGCTCCCTAAAGACAATGCGCTGCGACAGTGCGTGATATGTATCGCCTCTCCTCTCCTACACTTCCCCCTCTCTCTCCTCTCCTACGGTCCCCCCCCATCTTGCCTCGCGGCGCAGCGGCGCCGACGCAGGCAGCGTCGCGAGGCAGCGTCGCGGCAGCGTCTTGATTGAAAAAAACCGACCGCTCGCGCTGCACAACCGTTCACTGACCACCCCGTATATATAGGCGCTGGATTTTGACCTCCAAGGTAGTGCGTGTGTGTGATTTCTCCTGTGCGTGATTAAACAATGAAAATTCACAGCGTACATGTAAAATTAAAGTGAGCTGCAAGTCGTCATAACTCTCATCGAACCTTTATTATAAATGCGGCCGATCTCACGTCGGTGATGATGTACTGGGCAGAATTAACGGAAGATTCATGGTTTACCGATGAACCTCCGCAGCTTCGCCCATCATCATCATTCACTCCGGGGATATGCTGTGATTTTTTTCGGGGGGGGGCACCTCCATGATCTGAAGTGGGGCCAAAGCAGCAATATGTGGACGAGTGTCATTCTGTGCTGTGTATGCCATGGCAAAAAATTTTCGAGGGGGGGGGGGGGCATGGGATCGGTGTGCACCCCCTGGCTACGCCACTGTTACGCGTTGTGAATGATGCTAGACTGGGGGTTGCTTTGTATATCGTGGCTTTCATAGATTGGCGATTTGAAAGATTTGGCGGGTGTAATTTGGCTTACATGCAATGCGATTGACTATATGCAAATACCATTCTAACAGCGGTACCGGTGCTCGATCTAACAGAACAGGCATCCGCCTAACTGAAGCTATCGTGGAGTACGTCTCTTCTTTTATTCAAAGAGTTTTTAAAAGCATAACTAAAATCATAAGCACAAAATAAAAAAAAACATTAGCACGAAATCATAAGCACAAAAAGCATAATAATCTGTTTCAAATCATGAGCTCAAGTTCTTTCTTAGCTGTCCTTCTTTTCGTTCTTTCCATTCCATATACATTACCTACGCCTCTATGTCGTTTTTTCTTCGGTCTGATTACTGCAATATGTCTTTAACGTGCTGCCAAGGTAAGCTGTTTGCTTTATTCTTACCTTTCAACTGTCTGCGTCATTTGTGCTACTGTTTACATACTTATATTCCACTTGAATGTACTGTCACGTAAAGGCGATGTTGAGAACGAATAATAATTATCCGTGCGTGCCTAGAGTATACAGTAACAAGATCTGCTTACTGCTAAGAAAATGAGCGAAATTGAGTTTTCATTATAATAAGCATCCTTAAGTTGTTAGCAAGGGGATTCGAGAAACGAAATGCTCCGTTTTTCTCATGAGCGTCCCGACGAGCCGTTTTACGCATTTTCCTATGGGCACTGAATTCTATGGTCTTACCTTAAATGCCTAAATGTCATAGCTATTACGGTCACTCGCCGCGATGGTCTGTGCTTATGGGCTTGTTATGGTGCCACGGTCCCATTTCGATGCAGGGAAATGCTCGAGGCCCTTGCGCTTATATTGAGTTTTAGAACCCCAGGAAGTTGAAGTTCCCGGAGCGCATCATTACAGAGTCTCTCACGATCATATCGTGGTTTTGCGACGCAAAACGCAACAATTATTCCTAATCATATTATTAGCTCTTAAATATATCACTATTTCTTGGGGTAGCCGTCTGTATTGTGTTTCTATACCACTTGCGTGTTTGACGTGTTTGATACGGAACCGCTTTCCTATTTTACCTAGATATATTTGTTTTTTTGTTTAATCTTCCCTAAATTCTTTTGTATACTGTTACCAAACACGAGGTAATCGGAGCTATAAGTGCCAATAGTGGAATAGCGGCGGCGTCTTGCGGCGCTTGTACAACTGTACAATACGTCTGAAAGGTTTCTGGGCTGCACATGTTCTAGGCACGTACACCTGTTCGGCTATCGCTATGGTGAACACCGCAATACGTTACGGGCAATGTAGAACTCCACAGCGGGTATTTGCACAATCGTGAAGGGTTTATTATTAACGTTCTTGTATGTAGATGGCAGCCTGCTTGCTGGACGGCAAGCAGGGCAGCGACTTCCATCAATTACAAAAGCGACCAGCGAAAACCGCTATAAGCGAAGTGTATAAAAGCTATTGTGTTAGGTCGCTATAGAAACGCCATAACTTGTTCGGAGTGAAGCGGACATAGCTTGAGCTATAAGTACAAAACTTAAAGAGATACCAACAGACATTTCATTCAAATGAAACAAATTGCTCGCGGTTAATAAATTTTCGAGCGAGAATTGTTGGGTATAGGCCTTTAGTGCTACATTCTATGAATATATAGTAACAAATTTGCGAATGTATCGAAGTATCTAAGATACAATTGTAATGTATCGTATCGGATACATCAATGTTGTAGTATCTTGTATCTGCATCGCAAATACTTCTTGCCTGCGTATCTTTTATCGTATCGCGATACATTTCAAAGTATTTTTGCCCAGCCTGCCCACAATGATGAAATGCTAGCAACGCTAGGGACAACCAAATTTTCATGAAGCCGGATTTGGCTCAGGCCTATCAACAGCTTGTTGTGGACGACTCATCAGCTGATGGTCCTACTGTAAACACTATGAAGGACTCATTTAAATTGCGCAGACTGCCTTTTGGCATTACCGTAGCGCCGTGGTTGTTCCAGCGCACCATGGACACGCTGTTGGCAGGAGTATCGGAGTCAAATGCTATCTCGATGACATCTTAATTCAGGAGAGACGCCAGAACAGCACACAGAAACGCCTAGAGGCAGTGCTCACCCGGCTACAGAACGCGAGTCTGCGGGTGAACAAAGATAAATACGAATTCCGCAAGTCGAGCATTGAGTTTCTGGGTCATGTGATTGATGCTACGGGCACTCATCCTTCTACAAGCAAAGTGGACGCGATCTGAACGCACCGACGCCGTCATCAAAGCAAGAACTGCAATCATTCCTTGGGCTAATTAATTTTATAGCGATTCCTAAAAGGAAAAGCAGAAGTCGCGGAACCACTTCACCGCTTGTTGGACAAAGCCAGTGCTTGGAGCTGGAATAGCCAGAACGACCGAGCCTTTGTTGCGCTGAAGAACTTGTTATCGTCAGAAGCGTTCTTATTTCGTATGACCCGAAGCAAACAATTGTGCTCTGGTGCGATGCATCACCTGTTGGAATTGGAGCCGTGTTGGCTCATCGGGAACAAGATGGCACAGAAAGCCCAATAGCATACCCTTCTAAAACGCTTGGATCGAGCGAGCGAAATTATGCGCAGATTGAGAAGGAGGCTTAGCCATTGTGTATGGCGTAAAGAAGTTCCATCAATATTTGGCGGACGTAACTTCATTGTTACGACCGATCACCAGCCTCTGCTGGGATTGTTTAACAGAGAGAAACGCATTCCGGAAGTTGTTTCCCCAAGAATGCTTCGCTGGAGTCTTCTTTTGGCTGCATATGACTACACGTTGGAATAGCGACCAGGTCCCCGCAACAGCAACGCTGACGCATTAAGCCGTCTTCCAGTACCGGGACGCGAAGACGAGACGCAACCACCTTGTGACGTGTTGCTGTTGGACGCTGTGGAGTATCCACCCTTACAAGCATCTGACATCGCCGAACTCACTAAGGGGACCACATATTGCCCACGATGAAGAATTACATTCTCTCTGGTTGGCCGAAAAAGTTTGTCAACGATCTTGCGGCTTTTGCAACAGAAAGAATGAGTTATCTCTGCATCGGGATTGCATCCTGGGGAAATCGAGGTCATACCTCAGCAGCAAGAGATAATGTTCTTCGTTTGTTGCACGCAAATCATCCTGGCATGACAGCTATGAAGAGTCAAGCAAGATCGCTAATATGGTGGCCGAAAATGGACAAAGAAATTGAGTAGTTTGTGCGTCACTGTGAAAGTTGCCAAATGAACCGTCAAAGCGATCCAAAAGAACCAGTTCACTTCTGGGTTAAGCCAGATCAACCTTGGATCCGTTTGCACACTGACTTTGCCGGACCAGTACAAGGCGATGTTTTTCTCGTCGTGGTGGACGCATTCTCCAACTGGGCTGAAGTGAAGATCATGCCTTCCATGAAATCTTCGGCAGTAATCTCAGCTCTACGTGCACTCTTTGCCACTCACGGAGTTCCAGATGTTATCGTTTCCGACAACGGAACCGCATTCACGAGCGAGGATGCAAGCGTTTCTCAAGCTTAACGGCATCCGCTCAGTGTTAACAGCACCTTATCACCCTTCTAGTAATGGAAGGGCCGAAAGAATGGTGAGGGAAGTAAAAGAAGCGTGAAGAAACAGTCGGAAAACGACACCCAGTACAAGATATCTCGCTTCCTATATAAACAACATACCAACCCACATTCAGAGACTGGAAAGAGCCCGGCGGAGATGGTGATAGGCAGAAAATTACGTTCAGCATTAGACAAGCTGCACCCAGTCCATCAGCACTCCACCTCTGACATCACTGTGAAAGGATTTGGTGTAGGAGATTCGGTCTACGCCCATGCTTCGCTGCGGGACCGCGATGGAAGTTGGCTGAAGTAATCAAAGTGAAGGGTCCTGTCCTCCTATCTAGTTCGAATGACAAATGGAGACACGCACCATAGGCATCGCAAACAAGTGAGGCGCGCATGGCCGACGAAAAAGCCTTCAGAGCCACTACCTGACTACCACTTCCGGCTTCCTCCGGTACAATCGCCTGTCGACGTGGAGCTGGCACTCACCAGCCCAAGTCCTCTCTACACGCCCGAGGGACCCGAGCTGAGATCTACACGAACTCGTAGACCAGTCGTTCGTTTGGCTCCACTGTTAGAGACATTGTGATATATTTAAACTTAAAAGGGAGGAATTTAGGACGAGGCACCAAACGCCGCTCTCTGTGTTTAGACGCACGTGAGCCACGTGCAAATGACGTCATCTGTTAGCCGCTATTTATCGGAACGCGCAATAAACATTTTGTTCTGTTGCTGAGCGTCTGGCTCCGAGTCACGTTTACTACAAAAAAATCACACCATCTCCCGCTAAAGGGACCATGCGGCGACGCTGAGCAGTGTTTCGGCATGTAGAGCCCGTGTCTGAGAGGTGGAGTGGTGAGGGGGAAAGGGAAGGGGAGAGGTGATTTGGAGAGGGTAGAGAGGGGAAGGGGAGAGGAGACGAGAGTGGAGATTCGAAGTGGAGAGGGGGAAAGGAGAGGGGGAGGGGAAAGGGAAGAGGGAAGGGAAGGGGAGAGGTGATGTGGAGAGGGGGAGGGTAGAAGGGGAGGGAAGGAGAGAGGGGAGGGGAGATGAGGAGTGGCGATGGAAAGTGTAGAGGGGAAATGAGAGGGGGAGCGGAGAGGGTTTGCGCATGCGCAGTACGGGTGGCCACGCCGCACCCAACCACCACAGGATTGAACTCCGCTCTAAAATGCTTCACATCTAATAAGCAAAAAGCGCTACACCGAAACCGAAATCCAACAGAGTACACTGTCTACGTACGACGTAGGCGTTGTTACGAACGAACCGAAAGTCGTGCAAGGCATGCCGGTCACGCCGGTGCGAAGTATAAAAACTGTGACAGCCGGGACGAGCAGGCGCGCAGTGGAGAGGTGAGCACGCCGCGCATCAGCTGTAATGTCCTGCAACTTACAGTGCCGCGTCTGATACTCACAGTATCTGGGCCAGCACAGCAGACGCTCGCTGTAGCGGCCGAAGTTAGCGGTGCCCTCGGCTGCGTCACTTCCGCCGCCTTCCCAATACTGACGTCAAAGACGCAATGTTGCCAATAATTGTGGGAAGCCAGAGGGGTTTGGAGACAATCTTTAAAATTCATTTGCGAATAATCTGCGCATGTCTCAAGCCTGTAATTTTGACTTTGACGGAAACGTGGAAAGGAACGTTGAGATTTATTGAGATCCATCGACCTCGAAAAATCGCCGGAGTTGGCCTTTAAAGATATGAACGTAAATGCCAGAAGCATGTAAATAAATTATACGATGTCCAAGCGCTAACTTTATAACATGATAACGAGACATGGCTTCATAAAGATTATTGGATAGCGAGATAACTCACAAATCTTATCTCATAATTAGGAAAGACGTAATGGTTGAGGTGGGGAGTTGCATTGCTAATTACTGACAATATTGAGTTTAATGTGCTATCTATTACTTATGACAGTGTGCAAGTGTGGATTAGGGCACTCTTTAAGAATTGCGCCGTCCATATAGGTGGTATATATAGACCACCAACTTCACCAGTCCAAGTTCTTTCCAGTCACCGGTGCTTCATTGGTCGCAATATGCAAAATGGTGGTGATATTACCTTTTGGGTGACTTCAACCTACCTGTAATATACTGGAACGACTACTCGCCTGGAGCAGCAGATATTTCTAATTGTGAGAGCTCCTTGAACTTCTTTTGGTTTTGGTTTAAGCCAGGTGGTGAGTGACAATACAAGAGTATGTACGCGTACTTCATGTATCCTCGACCTTGTTTAGATCTAATCAATTGCTGCCTTTCCTCCTGGCCTGTGAGACCAGCGATGGTATCTATGATCATAAACGTAGTGCTGTCTTTAAGCCTTTCTCCCCTGTTGTCAACCATTCACAAAATATGTTTTAAACTTTGCAAGAGCTGACGATGTTCCAGTTCAAGAATTGTTAGAGGGCTCCTATGAGCGTTTTGAGAGTATTATAAGCATAACCACAACCGGATTATCTCTGGGGATATTAGTTTTTTCTTGGTCATGTCTTATATAGAACTTTTTGTACCAAAGCGTTTTAAGAAAAGAAGTAATAGAAACCCTTGGATAACAAGAGAAATAATACACTTAAAAAAGACAATTAAAACGAAAACGTAAGACTTATAAAAATGATCATAGTGCTCAGAATCAATTGGCCATTCGACAACTTGGTAAGGATATTAAAGGACTTGTGAAGGAATCCAAACAAGGTTCTTTGGCCTCACAGTACCAACAATTTTAAGGTAGGCCTCGGATAAGTTTTGCAGATATGTTAATCCATCAATGAAAGCTCGCTCATTGACTCAGTCTACGGGGGATCCTACCGCTGAGAGTTTTATTGAATATTTTGCATCAGTGTTCACTGACGATAACGGTATTTTTCCGATCATTGAATTACCATTAGACAGGTCACCTATGACTGACGTCGAAATTTGTCAGCCGGGATTCCTCAACCTTTGGCTCAATTTCAACGTAAAAAAAGCCCTGGGCCCGATAACATACCTAATGAGTTTCTATACCGACACGCTGAATGGTATTCGAAATATCTCGCATCAATCTTTTGGTCTCCACTTCCGTGTCGTTCCTTACCCAAGGAGTGGAAGAAAGTTAAAGTGATGCCCATTACTAAAAGCGGCAGTAATGACAATGTATTAAATCGGCCTGTTTCAATTACTAGCACTTGTTCAAAGCTGCTTGAAAATAGTTTCGAAACACCTATTAAGCTATTAAAATGAACACTATTTATTATCCAACTGGCAACATGGTTTTTGACAAGGTTTATCTAGAATATCCCAGCTCATCGAATTTCTTCATGGTCTTTCGAAAACAATTAACTCTTGTGCACGCACGGATATGATTTTCATGAACTTCGCGAAAGGCTTTCACAAAGTGCCTCGCGGTAAATTACTCAGAAAATTTATGTTACGTTCCAAAGTCCTACCATTACAAACTGGTTTTCATATTATTTCATTCTCGTGAGCTATATGAAATCTGCGGCACTGTGTCTTCAGTTTGAGCTGTAAAGTCGGGAGTACTCCAATGTAGTGTTCTGGGACAACTTCTGTTCCTTTTATTTATAAATGATCTCTCGAATGAAATAGACGTTTCTGTCAGGTTCTTCGCAGACGATTGCATCATATACAAAAATACACACAGTAAGTTCAGGTAGAATTTCAAGAAAACTTACAGAAAATCTAAAAATGTTGTGATGAATGGCAAATGGTGCTAAACCTCTAAAAACTCTAAAGCAACCCTCTAAATTATTTTAACTATACGTATTAAAATAATCATAAACATTAAAGAGTTGAGCAACATAAGTCCATCGGAGTGATTTTTGCAAGAGATCTTTGCTGGAATCATCACGTGGATTATATGTGTGCAAAGGCCAACAAATCTCTCTGGTGTCTTAAGCGCAATTTGCTGTTTGCTACACAAGAAACAAAATGTGTGGCCTACAAAACGCCTATTAGACCAATGATATAATATGCTAAAATTGTCTTGGATGTATTATCTGTTACAAACATCTCGAAAATTGGAAAAGTTCAGCGTCTAGCGGTCCGGTTCATACTCAGTTAAAATCAGTTAATATCGGTGGACGGATTCACCATCTCAACTGTGTGCACTAGCGGAGCTACCCACAATTTTGGCTCGAGGTAAATTGGAAAGACTTAATATATTTACCCGCTTATTAGTCACCATGTTCATATAAGGTATGCTGACTATTTTGATATTCTTCGTAGTGAAACTTGCAGACATCGCCCTTCAATTTTATTCGTGATCCTGCGGTTTACACTGATTGTTACAAGTACAGCTTCTTCCCACGAGCTATCAGCGAATGGAATTCCTTGACCTAAGAAGCCGCTTCATGTTCATCCGCAGATTTACTCGCTTAAAACACATAGCTCATATTCTCATTTGTAGCTAACAAAGCTTTTTTGTCTGTACGTGATGTATTGCATTTAAATTTACTATCTGGTTGCGTTTCTTGGTTTATTCATTTTGACCCTTTAGCTGTAATTTATTATTGTACATGTTAATTATGTTGTGATTCTAGAATGATTGTTATGTTTTCATATATTGTTTTCCCCCTGAAATAGCCCTGTTGTAGTGGTTCTTGGGCCCTCAGACACAAACAGCGATGTCAAGGGCAAGAAAAACATTTATGGACGTCACAAAGTAACAATTACATTCACTTTCACTGACCAAACAATACAATAGCTCTTGCTCAATTCCTAAACGTTACAGTCCTTCAACTATGCTCACGCGAGTTGTCGGTGCGTCCTCACAGTCGGACGTCACTCAGGTTAACGCCGAAGGGGCAACGACGCAGTCAAGAAAGGTAAACGAATGTTGTGCGAGAGTGCATGAGTAGACTAGGCACAGCTCGCTCAGGAATGCGAAGGCCCACGTTGCGCCCGACGTAGCACTAAGTTCACGTCCTCATCAACTGGTTGTGCCGGACCCGCTCTGACGTCGCAACATGACCACGATCACAGCAACTGGTTGTGCCAGGCCCGAATCTGGAACAGACTCAGCTGCTCGCCTTGGCCCGCATGCTAGTCCACCACAGGAATGGTCCGGAGCACCAATTCGTCTCAGGGACGCGCCGAGCTCATCCCGGCTGATCTGACGGCACCAGCTCGGTCCGTTTAGGTCCCTCAGGCCGAACGTAATGCTCTATAGCCAGCTGGCCGCGTTCTTGCTCAGCCCGTCGACGTTTCGAAGCTCACGCGCTTCACGTTCATCCCCGTCTCTCACGCACTCCTTCGTCTTCTTCAGTTCTGTTTTCTGCTTAGGTTGTGGATAAATACCTTAACATTTGCCCCAACTTTCAGTAGGTAGTGCCGCGGATAGCGTTAGTATGGATGCGAAACAACGGAACGCAGCAAATGCAATCAACGAGCGTATGCAAATAGTGTCAAGATTACAAGCCTCCTGTCACTACGCCAAAACTATTGAACACTTGCTCGGCACACTCGGGCACGGAAAGTAAAACGCGTTCGTCGCACGTTTTATATAGTCGGCGGGGGCATATGCTGTTTCACACACCCGTATACATAGTATACGTACAACTAGGCGCGCACAAACTGCCTACTATGGTGATTGAACACGCGCCGACGCGCGGCACACACAACGCACGATTCACACCGTAGGTGTCTAGTTGTCTTCACCTGGTCCTTTTTGTGCAGCGACGACATTACACCATGCTCCCGATAGTCATAGTCAATGAATGTTGTTGCCATGTCACTTGCATATCTTAGTCCTGTGGCGTTGACAGTGACTGAGAACGCGGTGGCTGAAGCGGCGGCTTCGGCGATGATGGCGTCTGATGCATCTGTGCACTGAGGCTCTCCGTGCCATCGCTGCGGAGCGTCAAAAACCCCGGACGAGATTGAATTAGGCGGCCGGTATTGCGTTGCTCGAAGTAGGAGTGTTGCCTGGCTCGTCGGCGCGGTGGTACCCTGGGCGTCCTCTCCAGAGGCAACCATGCCTCATCTCGTGGGGTAGGTTTACCGCGGTAAGGCGTCGCATGCTGTCGCGAATTCGGCCATGGCGAGGTCGATAGCTGCGACGATCCAGATGGACTGGCCGTTGCTTGCCATCTCTTCGCGCATGCCGTTTGGGTATCTCGGTTTGCTGCAGACAGACTGCTGTCACTGGGTTCAGACCTAAGTGTACGTAGTCGGTTCGCGACGCGACGCGACGCGACGCGACCTGGTTTTGTCGCCTCCCCCGAAGAATTGTAGATGTTTTTACCGTCATTTCCTCAATGTCCGTGCTGCCATTGTGATTGACGCTCCGGCTTTCCATCACTCCCGTGGTGTCCACTTACACGGCTCCTTTGATGTTGCCAAGGGCAACATGATATAGTGAGTCTCGCGGGCAGTGAGCACGAGCCCCTCCCTTAAAAACTGGGGTATCCAGGAAGACCACAGCTTCGCGCAGGCAACAAACTGCGCGGTCAAGGAACAGTAGCGGGCGATACGTACCGGTCATTTTTCCTTTGTCACTAATGCCTCTCGCACTAGGGCCGTATCGCAGCCAGTATCGCGCAGGACGGTAACTGGGCGTTTATCCATGCACAGCGGGAGCTGGATCGACACTGGAACACAGTGCTGATTCTACGCCAGAGGATGGCACAGGCTCGTTAACACAAGCGAAAAAATTACACCATCTCCCGCTCAAGCGAACCATGTCCCCGCTGCTTCGCTTCACACATGGTTCCTTTTAGCAGGAGATGGTCTAATTTTTGAGATGCGAAGCAGCTTTTGCTCGGGGCTACGTCCGGCGGTGGCGCCCGCGCTACACTACGCATGCTCCTATTCTGTCTCCTCTACTCTCCTACGCTTCCCCCTTGCACGCGCATCATTCTCTCCTGTGCAACGCTGCGATGAGCGCCCTCCTACCTTCCCCCCGCTCGCGCCCTCGCTCTCTACTTCACAGCGCCGCGACGAGCGCCAGCGCATGCGCGTCTCCTGCCCTCTCTCTCCTCCTCTACGCTCCCCGCTCTCGCGCGCCTGTCGACCGCGTTCCCCTCTCACCCTGCGAGGACTAACGGCCAGGCTAGAGGAAAGACACGACGAGCGTATCGTTCATCTTCGCGTTCCACGGCACTTTGAATGGATGGATGCAGCTTACGGCACGGGACTTTGCCACAGCTTAAGAACCTGGCGAGCCAGCTCCTAAAAACATTACACCATCTCCCGCTCAAGCGAGCCATCGTCGCGCTGATTCGCATACACACATGGTTCCATTTACCATAGGGATGGTGTAATCTTTTTTTTAATGAAGATGCCGTCAAGCCCTTCACGTGCTATCGTTTCCCTGCTTCTTGCTATTAAATGTATTTCTCCAAACAGCGGTGCGCAGCCACACAAACCACAATGCAAGGTAGGTGTAAACCCACACCATTCTTAATTGATAATACATGGTTACTTAAGCGAGTAATAATGCTGCGGCCGCTATAGCCTGCGTTCCACTTGGCACAGCTCAATGGCATTTCGCAAACGGCGCCCATCATGCAACGGAGACCTGGCCTGGTGGACAGGTATGCGTTGACTTTTTGTGAAGAAACACGGGCACAAAGCTTCACTTTTTGTGAAGAAATACGGACACAAAGCTTTGACAGCTTGTTGGGTGCCGAGAGAACCACTGGAACATCATGCCTGTTTGCAATGTTTTTCGGAATTGTGGGTCAAAATCGTGCATGTAAGGGAGAACCCTATTTTTTGCACAACCTCAGGCTGCCTGCTTCATGTTTTCAACTTCCAGAGCAAAGATTCTAACACACTGGTGAAGACCACCGAAGGAAGCCGGCTGCAAGCAGCCTTAAAATCTGACTGGAAACAGTCGTCCAGTCGTCTATGGCCTCCGAGATGGCGGGCGCGAAACCCGCCGCGCGCCCTCAGTCGGAGGCCATTTGCACAAACATGTTTCCCGACGTATTGCCAGATGGCGCCCTTATCTCACGCAGCTCTAGTCTATCGTCTTTCGGCGACATTTTCAGCGAAGCACGCAGATACGCTGCCAATTTTTTGATGATGACGACTAACACCGGTCGTAGAAAAAGCACTGCATACCTCCCAAAAACGAACGGGTTGATAGAACGCCTAAACCGCACCACTGCTTACATGCTATCGATGTACGTTGACATTGAGCATAAGACGCGGAACGAAATCCTGCCATACGCAACTTTCGCGTACAATAAGGCCCTACAGGAGACTACCCGCATCCCACCATTTTAGCTGGTCTACGGCCGAACTGTCACTGCGACACTCGACGCCATGTTACCAGTAGACAACGACAATTACGAGCCATCCAAAGTTGACGACTTTCTACAACGCGCTGAAGAAGCTCGCCAGTTTGCACGACACCGAATAGTTCAACAACAAGGCAAGGACGCAAGCTACTGCAAATTGCGCCGCAGATATGTTCAGTACCATCCAGGCGATAAAGTGTGGATATGGACACCAATAAGACGCCGCGGGCTCTCATAAAAGCTCCTCCGTCGGTACTTTGGTCCCTATAAGGTTCTCCGACGACTAAGTGACCTAAACTACTAAGTCATCGCCGATGGACACGAGCGCTCAAAACGGCAAAACACTGCGGAGGTCGTACACGTAGTGCGCATGAAACCCTATTACAAGAGACAATGAAAACGCTCCCTTCTTGTCTACTTCCCTCCATCGCGCATCGGGACGATGCGTATTTCGCAGGGGGCTAATGCCGCAGAGACCGCCGGCAATTTTTTCTCTACCGAGAAGCCAGCGGGCCGCTGGGTTAGCGTCCGCAATGTCTCGCGCCTGCTCGTGCTTCCTGTGGCCGCACCACACATGCCTGTCGCGCACGGTCACGAGACAGTGGGCTTACCTGCGAACTTTGAGAAGAAGTGCTTTCGTCGAACGGACACTTTTATGTGTCGCACGCCATAGCAGAGTCCTTGATTTTGCACCTAGTTATCTGGGCACAAGTTCGCCTACAATAAACGAGTGTTTGTGTTTCTCCTCTTCAATACCCTGCAATATATACCCCATATAGTAGACGGGAGGATGTCCGTCGCCGTAGCCCAGTGGTAGAGCATCGGACGCGTTATTCGAAGGTCGCAGGATTGGTACCTGAACGCGGCAAGTTATCTTTTCGCCACTTTACTTTCTGCACGTTTATACAACTACAAATAAGATGCCCTATACATTCGTTGGCATGACTGTCAGTCAGTTCTTTTTATATCGTGTCTAACAACGAAAAATGAAAGGCATGCTCGCTTGGAACAGAAGTGGCTGGTATAGGGAGGTACATGGGGCAAAGCTTTGCCAGACTGAGGTATCTGAAGGTGCCTTTCTTCAGAAGTGGTCCCGCATAGTGAACGAGTGGTGCGACACGTTACGGCCGCATAATATTGAAAATGTACGGTTACATGATCGATAACAGCGCTGCACGTCGGAGATGCACCAACAATAAATCATACGCATTGGGGCGCTCGTCGCAGGCAGATATCGTGCCTCTGTGTACTTACGATGTTTATAGCTCCTCTCGTCAACGTTTTTAGCTATACGAACGCAGCAGAAATGCGGAAGAAGAGTTATTTATGCATTATAATCGAATCACATATTCGAATTTTTCGAATATTCGAAGTTATGGAATATTCGGAACTTTTCGAATACATGATTTTCGAATCGAATACGAATATTTCGAATGTAATATTCGACAAATATTCGAAACTTTCGAATATTCGCACACCCCTAATTATTAGAGAAGAAGTCACAGATTCGCCTCAAGGGCGGTGCAATGGATGTGATAGCAAGCATTTGGAATGTCACAGGAAGAATGGCAAGCAGCTAGAAACATGCTGCGCGCCGCTCAAGCCCAAAGATCGCAGGAAACCAAAACACACTTGCAGCGCGCTGCTCAAAGAAAAAATTGGCCGCGTATCTGCGTGCTTCGCTGCAAATGTCGTGTAAAGACGATAGAAGAGGCGCTGTGTGAGATATGGACGCCATTTGGCAATACGTCGGGAAACATGAGTGCTGTGTTGCGTGCTGGTAGTCCCGGCAGCAGCAGGCGAAGACCGGCGGTGACCAACGCGACCGGCGGGGACGCCAGCCAGCCCGAAAACGCGGTTTGGCGCGAAGCGCTGAAGCAGAGAAACGTCCGCACTCAACGAGTACTCTCCACACACTCTTTTTTACACATCGGCTGGGTAAAACAGGAACGCCAGAGCGGCGCCCACAACCGGCAGCCTGAAGGCCGCCCACAACGCTGCTTTTTCATTTTTTAAATATTTTTTTTCACCTTCTTGCCTTCTCAAACTAAAGTTTTTCAACACCAACCCATGGCATTCGTACAGTGCAACAGAACCGAAACCGAAACACAACAATGAGCTCGTGCGAAGGGCACGGAGGAAGGCAAATTTCAGCGCAGTCGCATTTTCAGCTTTGTTGAAACAGCGCTCACTAGACGACGACGTAAAAGAAGGCACAGGACTAGGGTCCTTAAAATTACGTATGTATGTATTTTCTATTAAAGGAACACGCCCCTAATACTTACCTAGTGATGTTGCACCTCAGATATGCATGATATTTACTTTTTGATCGACAACGTTCACAAGTATCGACAACGTTCACAGTTCAAGACGGCTGGCCCTTGGGCAAGTGGTTCAACTTTGGCCGAGTGGCTGAATGGAGGGACGTGCCGACAAACAGAAAGACAGACAGAAAGACAGACAGACCAAAATTTCTGCGTTTAAGTTCTTCAAGAAAGACTATCGTCTTTAAAAGAAGGATGCACGAAAAGAACGCACAGGTATACATAGCACGAGCATTAACTGTCACAGTTGTTTATTCAACGAGCCTTTACGTCGCCTCGTAGTGATTCAGAACTATCGGTAAATTGACACTAGATAACATGGATAGTTTGTTTGAAACTATTGATAATGCTACTATCGATAGACTATCGATAGTACAATTGATAGTATTACTATTCTAGTAGTTTAGTATTAATTAATTATTTATTAATTTTACAAATAATGCTGCTGTCGGTCAGCGATATTGCCAGAACATTCGCAATACTCAGCTCGTTTTGTTTGTGAGGAATTTTTCATCTAATGAAGTCACCGCAGTTAAAATGCCGGAATATATCCATTGAGACATTCATTCTTAAAAACTAGCAGTCACATTTTACAAACAAAAGTTAGTGCATGATTTTTTTTAATTTTAAATAGCAAAATGCAACATAAATTCGAAGTCTTGAAGTTCCGTCACTTGTAACGGCTTCCTTTCCGCTAACGCTGAACCACTCAATTTATTCATTTGCCAGCCAAGCACTCTGGTGAAGGAACACAAACATATCTACTTTCTTGCCCTTCAGCCTGCCAACTTTATCGGAAATGATCTGTCCAGCCCGGAGAACACGCGTTCTACAGGTACTGGGATTCCTAACCAATCTTCCAAGTTCTTCCTAGCCATTTGAGAGAGCGGTGTTGTGCAGCATTGCAAAGATTGCCAAAATTTTTAAGGGTTGCTCTTCCATTCCTCTAGAGGAAACACTAGGCACTGGCGAACCATCAGTTCTGCGTTCGAGGTGGCGGTTGAGGACTCGTGTTGCTGCCTCTCAAGGGAACGCAGAATTCGGCTTCCTGCCGCAACTTCGTTAGGAACCGCCTGCTGTCTAGTTGATTCAGCCGCAACACCAACTAGTTTTTCCGACATTTGCTGACTTAGTTCACCAATCAAAAAGCTTTGACGCGATGTGCGTTTGTTCGAATCGAAAACGCTATCTCCTTTAGTCGCGGGTCCAACAGTGTTGCCAGAGATGTTAGCTGCATTTCTTCAACTGTCCATTCTATATTGCAAGGAGGAGATGCACTCTAGAAAAAAAAACTTCTTTACCAACTTCAGTTTTCAGGTTTGTTTCGATACGCTCATCCAGCTCTCGTGCGGTTCCGCAGGCCACAGGAATTGCCAACGAAACGGTAGTGTACTCATCTTCAGACACTAATTTCGTGGCTTCCTCGAATGGTTCCAATACTTCCGCAACATCCTGAATGTGCGTTGTGTCCTCTGCTGGTAGCGGCCTGGTTGCCCGGGGCAAGTTCGATAGCTTTAAGGTCAGCAACTGTCCCACCTCCAAGTTTGACGTGAACAGCGCGTGTGATACACAAGGACGAAGAAATGACGAGGACTAGCGCTGACTTCCAACTGAAATTTATTAACACAACCATAGAACAACGAGAACAAGTAGGCACACGTGATCAACGCTCATTTGAATTGCGCATGACGGCAGGCATGGAGAGGGAACCAAGAACCATGAAGAATTAATAAGCAAAAACCACAAAACCGCGAAAAGACCGGAGTAAGTCTAGGTTATCTGGCCGGATGAACTTAGGTAATCTATTCTTTTTCAGTGAGGGCGATTGAAGGTTTGCTGATACAATTGCCTTTAGCGATGGCAGCAGCTTCAATGATTATACGCGTGCTATCCTGGCGATGCCTAGCTAAAATCTGTGTGTTATCAAATGCTGGAGCGCACCCGCATTGTGAACAGTGCATTGCAAGAAAACCTTCTGTCCCTCTGCGTACCTTTTGGTTATGCTCTTGCAAACGTACGTTAAGGCACCTGCCCGTCTGGCCGATATAAGTCTGTCCGCATGAGAGTGGAATGCTATAAACAACGCTACTAGAGCAGTGGACGAATTTTTTCTTGTGGTTAATTTGCATGCGCTTTCATCCCGTTTAACAGGGTTGGTCCTGACACTCAGCTCATAATCGCGTATAATCATTGAAGCTGCTGCCATCGCTAAAGGCAATTGTATCAGCAAACCTTCAATCGCCCTCACTGAAAAAGAAATAGATTACCTAAGTTCATCCGGCCAGATAACCTAGACTTACTCCGGTCTTTTCGTGGTTTTGTGGTTTTTGCTTATTAATTCTTCATGGTTCTTGGTTCCCTCTCCATGCCTGCCGTCATGCGCAATTCAAATGAGCGGCGATCACGTGTGCCTACTTGTTCTCGTTTTTCTATGGTTGTGTTAATAAATTTCAGTTGGAAGTCAGCGCTAGTCCTCGTCATTTCTTCGTCGCGCTGTTCACGTCAATATGGAATACCAACTAGCCCGGTCACACACCTTGCTCCACCTCCAAGATCCTTTTTAGCATATAAGATGCTGTTCCACCGTGTCGGTGTCTCCTGTTTCAGTTTTAACGGTGGTGCCATACCGACATGATCTTGCTCTTCTCGGAGCTTGGCGGCTCGACCTCACGTAGCGCACAATGTTCTTGCACCAGCACGGCTGCTTGTTCTTCACTGCTTTTTTTCACCCTTAACAGTGATGTTGAGCGTATGAGCGAAGCATGGTAGGTGCTCGAAACCCAGCAGTCCGGCTGCAAGGGCCATCCTGTTACCGTTGTCTGTGACAAAATCAACAATTGCCTGACGAATATCCCTGTGTTCAAGCACACCTCCAATGGCATCGGTGTCGCTTTGCGCCGTGTGTGCTCCCTGGAAAACTGCTGTTGAGAGCACCGCAGACCACATACAGTGAACTCTCAATTGAGTAAACTTCAAGGGACCCAAGGAAATAGTTCACTCAACTGAAAGTTCACTAAACTGAATATTCACTAGAATATGGAACAGCTTTGTGTACTGCAGACATTAGAGTCAAAAGTGTGAAATGCAATTTATTTTGAAAAGGAATCTGTAATTTTAATTTGAACTGGTGCCCTTAAAGCGCAAGAAGAGACAAAGCTTTCCAGAGAGTACGTTTCTGTGCACTGCCTCTGGCACATGAAGATGGCCGCACAATACCGATGATGCCGATGAGACGGACAAAAAAAGAAGGGGCGAACTGATGCGCACGTGGCTCGTTTTCGTCACCCGCATGGCCGCTTTTCCTCGGCGGCGCTGCATGCACAAGCGATGTCGCGCCGCCGCCGATGGATGGGTGATTTAGTGACGGCTCGCATCGGCTATGCCAGTGCTGCAGTGCACAAAACTTCGTTGAATTGATTTTAAAAATGAGCCTGGGTCCGAGGATCAAGTTCGTTCAACTGAAAAATTCACTATTCTGAAATTCGTTTAACTGAAATGTTTTTGCATAGAATGCATAAGAAAATCGCCGGAGATTTTCTAAAGTTCGTTATTCTGAATATTCGTTAAACCGACGTTCGTACAAGTGATAGTTTACTGTAGTTGTGTATTCCAGAAAATGGCACGTGACTGTCATGTAGTTCTCAGCCGTGCATGAGTCCAAATGTCTGCTGTAATGGCACAACAGCTGGTTGGCCTCTGTGTACCACGCCATTTCGCCGTTGCATTGTCTTATAATTTCGACAAAATAGCATAAGAAAGTTGCGTTCTGCTCAGTTTTATCGTGGATCTTACGCGTAGCAGAAATTTTAAAATACTTTGTCAGTAACCACCGAAAATGGCTACATGTCCCTTGCTGTCATCAGGGCTAATTCCTTGTCCAGATTATTTTTGCTTTCGGTCTGGTTGCCATACATAGCTCCTTTCAGTAATAAAGAAATGCAACTTTTTTCGCTTCGGTTTTGAGCGGCCAGCCGCATCCGTGCAGGCATCCTGTACTTCTTCGCACTGTAATCGATCCTCGTGAAAGAGAACATTTGCGTGGCACCGCTTATGTGGTACCTTAAATTAGAGGTATTCCCGCTGGTTTTACATTCCTTCCTGCACAATCTGCACTTGGCATTTCAAGACTTTGCATCTTTGGCGAAGTAATCCCAAACCGCCGCTTTAGCCTTCAGAATCCTATGAGCTGGAAAGCGAAATGAATGACCGGTTCAAAGGGAATTGTATGCTTATGCGCTGAGAAAAAAGGTCATTCTACCGAATGGGTTTTGCAGAATATTATATTCTTATTCTTATGTCCATCGTTCCGGTTGCGCATTAGTTTCTTCGAATAACGCAACAGGCACCTCGCACTTACGAAATATACCACGTTTTTTTTTACTGTAGGCGCCGTTCATACAGATGCAGTAATCGAAACACGTGTAGATGGCTCAGAATCTACTCAGAAATGCATGGAACGTCTCTATGAACTGTACTATAACTTAAAGGTGGGCGAGTTGGATCCTATCCCTCGTTGAGTAGCACACAAGCAGGCAAGACACAGCGCTTGTTCCATCTTCTGCATTCGTTTCTTGACTGCTTGCGCACCCAATGAGGGATGGGTCTCTAGAAAATCGGTACCTAAAAAACGATCTATCCACGGCACCGTTCAACACGTTTACGGACGAAATCTGTCCACAATTGACAACTCACGGTCTTTGCCACAACATATACGAGAGGGCCTTGACGTTTTTGTGCATATGTATTACAAACGAAGCGGTGACTCGTCACCGCTCGGAGGGGCAAACGAATGTGCAACTACGGCCCGCTTGACACGTTCCGTCCCTAAAAGTCACTAAGGAAGTCGAGATTCGCTAACTTAAGAGGATTATACTAAAAGAAAGCACATGTAAAACGCGAGGTCACACTACACCGAATACGGAACAGCTGATCGAAGCTTCACAAAATAAAAAAGCGGCATTGTTAACAATGTTCAGCAAAATATAATAAACGACGCCCTAGGATGTCACGCACGTGAATAAAGTACTCGAACAAAGAAGTGCATGCAAGCAAACAATTGCTGTCATACATCACAGAGTGGTCGGGTGCCACAGTGCCAGTTCGCTTCACGACACAAACGTGCTTCGAATCAGTTCCCAAACGATGTGTTCAGAATTCCTTGCGCAGTCTACATCGAGGACAGGTAGGCCGAGGAACGTATTGAACATCTCACATTACATGCGAGCACGTGCTTGCGAGCGGGGTTGCTTGAAAGTTTCGTTTTGCGTCGAAAACGCAGTTCCTCGCTCGAAAGAACGAAGAATTGCAACGTGATATGAGCTACCGACGTTGTTTTGGCCTCTCGTTTTTCTAGGCTGGCGAGGGCGGACTCCGTTTTGTTTCGAATTCGCGACGGATATAGCAGTTCCGTCCAAAATTTCTACCGTGATTTGCTTGGTTTGCCTATCCGTGGAAAGGTCCAGTAGGCCCGAAACTGCATAAGGAGTACACAAAGAAATACTGGTGGCGCGGGTCACTTCAGTTGTAGTAAATTATCTCGAGCGATAGCGCTGCCTTGTCAATCATGTCATGGCTATCCCGCCATAGACCACCTACTCGGAGAACCAAGTTTATGCTTCGATGAGTTCGCACGGTTGGTTTTATAGTGTCACGTTCGTGACGTCGACGAAAGCAGTAGTCAGCACGTCCGTAATAAAACTCTTTATTTGGCCGAACTTGTGGCCAAGATACTGAAAGTCAAACTACAGCATACACTGATAGCGGCGAACAGAGTGTCGACCGTCGATCAACTGACAAGCGGTGAAGCACGTCGGCATTTATACATGTGCCGTCGAATATTCCAGCGTTATCGCTGGTTGTCGCGCAAGTTCTAGAATAAGCTCGATTGTGCGTATCTTGCGCGCAATCCTAACAAAACGATCCCGAATAATCGCAAAGCCTCTCTAACAATGAGGCGCGGTTCGCGCTGAGCGTTGCTGACAGTCTTTGTGGGCGATAACAGAATACAGCAAAAGTGACAAAAAGAAACGCACGTGGCAATGCCCCCCTCTGCAAAAGCATCGTCCCGATGCTTAAAAGATAACAGGGGTGGGGGGGGCTATGTATGCACAATAAATAACAACAATGCAAGAAAGTACAATAAACAATAAGCACAAGCAAGAAGGTACAATAATAAAGCAAAATTACAGTCCTCAGATTCACTCTGGGGCGCCGTGTCCTCTGGGGCGCCGTGTCGAAGGACGATGCTCTCAAAGAAGAACTTGGCTACCTCAGCGGCACTGTCTTTGGGTAGGGCTTTTGTTTCGGCGTAGCGGGTGAGGTAGTCGGTAGCCACGAAGATCCATTTATTTCCATTAGTCGACGTTGGGAACGGCCTTACGTGCGGTAAGGTTGCCTTGGGCTTACATGCAGTGGCGTATGAAAGAATGAAGCAGATGTTAGTCAGCGCTTTCCACAGGACGATTCATTGCGAATTGGCACGTTCAGATGTAACGACCATATCTTATTATTTTTTGTTCCAATAGGACGGCAGTGAAATCCGGCCGGTGTAAGTCGACGCGACTGTGAACTTGTGTGAATGCCTGCGAATGCAAATAAGAGTGAGCACAGATGTGATCGCGAGCATAGGAGTGAGCACGGGGGTGGGTGGCTCTTCCGCCTAGTCATTTAAGAGGGGGGGGGCGAAGTCTGCCCGTACATTGAATTAGGAGGGAGGGGGCGCTGCGATGCACGCCTATGACCGTGAGCCATTCAAACTAGGTTGATGTGAGTTTTGAATTGAAGGGATTGAGTGGACACTTGAACTTGTGTACTTGCGGATGGCAGTCACATTTGGTATGAACGCAAGTGCCTGTGAGTGTTTGTACACGCCAGTGAATACGAGCGTCAGTGAGTACCGGATGGTTAGTAGGGGTGAGGTGAACACGTGTATTAAGAGGGTATGAACTTGAGCTCGCTGGCATGGCTTCATCATAGGAAACAGCGCGGGCACACGGGCGCAAAGTGCTGCCTCTTTCTAGTCCCGTGTGCCTGCACTGTTTCCTATGATGAAGACGTGTATTAAGTGTGTGAGCACCTGCGAGGAGTAGATGAAAATATGAGCGTGAGAGAGTTGTAATCGACGGTTAGTGCGAGTGACATGAATGAACGTGAGGAACAAGTGCTAGAAAACAAGGGTCAACGCAAGCGAGTACCATGAGCGTGAGGAGGTATGGCAATGAGCGCGATCAAAGTGCGTGAGTATTGCCACGCCCGCTTCTTTTATTTTGATGTGTTCGAGTTTGACCAGCAAGGACGGTTATCAACGCTCGACGCTGGCCGCGAAGCAGTGTTCGAGAAGCTTCACGATTTTAGTAGATCGTTTTGTTAGGATTGCGCGCCGCACGCGAATGTTCCAGCTTTGTCGAGAGATAACGCTGCCACCAGCGATATTGCTGGAAAGTTCCATAGCGCCTGTATAAAAGCCGACGCGCTTGACCGCTTGTCAGTTGATCGACGGACGACGCCCTGTTCGCCGCTATCACTGTACAGCGTGTATTGCTGTAGTTCTAGTTCCCAGTTTCTCGGCCACAAGTTCGGCCAAATAAACAGTTTCATCTCGGACGTGCTGACTGTTGTCTTCGTCGACGTCACGACCACGTGACATCTGGTGGAGGTGCTGCTTCTTCCATGATCCGGACGCCCCCGCGAAGCGCTGACCCAAGCCCAAGCCGCGAGGAGGACGACGGCAAAGAAAACCCGGATCGTCGAGCAAGCCGCAGGCAACAAGGTCTATCGCCAGTGCACGGGCCTCTACCTCAAAAGACCCGGCAAACAAAGATCCTGACCTCGACCTCAGCGACGATGACAGACGCTGTGCCGCCCGCACCGATCCTTCTGCGGACGCCCAAGAAGCCGCCAACCTTCCGCGGATCGTCGTTCGAAGATCCGGAAAGCTGGCTCGAAGCCTACGACCGAGTAGCCGTTTTTAATGCCTGGACCAGCGAACACAAGCTACGGCATGTGTATTTCGCTTTGGAAGACGCCGCTCGGACCTCGTTCGAGAACCAAGAGCGAAGCCTGGCAACGTGGGACATTTTTCGCGCAGGTTTCTCGCCACATTCACGAGCGTCGTCCGCAAAGAGAGGGCTGAGGCTCTGCTCGAGACCCGCGTGCAGATGCCGAACGAAAACGTGGCGCTTTTCACGGAAGAGATGACCAGGCTGTTTCGCCACGCAGACCCTACCATGCCCGAAGAAAAAAAAGTTCGCCCCTCATGCGAGGAGTTAAGCAGGAGCTCTTCGCTGGGCTCATGCGGAACCCACCCAAGACAGTCCAGGAATTTGTTTCCGAAGCCACAACCATCGAGAAGACGCTGGAAATGCGAAACCGGCAGTACAATCGCCGCGCATTCCAAGACAGCGCAGCAGTTCATGACTTCGGCTCCGACGACTTGCGCGAAACGATCCGAGCCATCGTGCGAGAGGAGCTGCGAAATCTCGCACCTTTTGCACAGCCCGAAGTGACGTCGATTGCGGACGTTGTACGCGAGGAAATCCAACAGTCACTGGGTATTCCTCAGCCGGCACCGCCGCAGCTGCAAGCAATGAGCTATGCTGCTGCAGCCCGACGCATCGCCCCCCTCCTCGCCCACGTCAAGACGCCGCGCCGCACCAGCAGTTCCGCCGCCAGGCACCACCGCCGCCACCATCGACGTCATACCGCCCGCCAGCCGGCCAGCGATACACGCCGAGGAAGACCGACGTTTGGCGCGCCCCGATCATCGTCCACTCTGTAACCACTGCGGAGAAGACGGCCACACCTACCGCCGCTGCCATTATCGACAGATGGTACTGCGTGGGTTCGCCGTACACGCGCCGCGTCCACAGCAGGGTGAACGACCACGTGACATCGCCGACTATCTGGCAGGAGCGCAGTGGACCCCCGAGGACCTTCCCGATCGCCGTCGCCAGGCCGCTACGCCTCTCCCTAACGCCGACCATACACTGGCCCAACCCGGGGCCGGTCACCTAGCCCGCATCCGGAAAACTAAGGGCAGCAACCGATGGAGGTGCGGTTGCTGTACGACGAAATACCGAAGACCCTCCGCCGCCGACGCCGCCGCCACGACGAAGGCTTCAGGACACGACGCGAACCCCTGACGACGAAACCTCGCGGACCGGAAGACCTGACGACACAACGTGGAAGCAGCGGAACAAACCGACGTAGCCGTGACCCGACGCCACGACCTATCTGCAACGCAAGACGACGAAATAGCGACCTCGACGTTCTTATCGACGGCCACAGCGTCACAGCCCTCGTCGACACCGGAGCCGACTATTCTGTAATGAGTGGAAAGTTAGGACAGCCTGGGAAGGCCCCGAAATCCGGACAGCTGGAGGTCACCTCGTAACGCCGGAGGGAATCTGCACAGCGAGACTCACCATTAACAACCGGATTTATCCCGCGAACTTCGTAATCCTGCCGCGTTGCTCGAGAGATGTCATCCTTGGTATGGACTTCTTAGCCTTCATGGTGCAATCATCGACCTGAGGTCTAAGTCAATAACACTGTCCACGGAAAAGGCACTACCGCCGCACACTCCGCCAAGAAAGCACGCCTTGAATGCGTTGGAAGACCACGTCACCATTCCCCCTCGCTCCAGCGTCATCATTTCCGTCGGCACTCAGAAATCAGCAGACCTGGAAGGCGTTGTTGAAGGCGACCAGGACGACTTGATTAACCGCAAGATTTGCGTCGCAAGAGGAGTAAAGCTGCGGGCAGGGAAAGCAACAGTTACGCTCACGAATTTCAGCAACGAGTACAAGCACGTGAGCAAAGGCGACGGTCGCCTACATAGAAGAAATCGTAGAAGCCAGCAATGCTTTCGGCCTCACCGATTCTCCCGAGCCTACTCCGACGAATAAAGCGCCGCAACCAGCTTTCGACATCAATCCCAGCCTTCAGAAGCACAAGCAAGAACAGCTCAAAACCCTGCTCTTGCAATACAAGGACAGCTTTTCGTCGTCGTCACGAATTAGGCAGACTCCCGTGGCAAGACATCGCATCATAACAGAGGAAAGCGCCAGACCACTCCGTCAGAGCCCGTACAGAGTTTCGACGCGAGAACGCGAGGCCGTGAAGACACAGGTCGACGAAATGCTACGCGACGACATCATCCAGCCGTCGAAGAGTCCGTGGGCATCCCCGGTGGTGCTAGTGAAGAAGAAGGATGGGACTCTGCGTTTTTGCGTCGATTATCGTCGCCTGAACAAATTCACGAAAAAGGACGTGTATCCCCTTCCCCGGATAGACGACACCCTGGATCGATTACACAACGCAAAGTACTTTTCGTCGATGGACCTCAAGACCGGTTACTGGCAAATAGAAGTCGACGAGAGAGACCGAGAAAAGACTGCTTTTATAACACCAGACGGCCTGTTCGAGTTCAAGGTCATGTCATTTGGTCTTTCTCGGCACCTGCGACCTTTCAATGAGTTATGGACACAGTACTGGCCGGCTTGAAGTGGCAGACGTACCTCGTGTACTTGGACGACGTCGTTGTGTTTCCTCAAACTTCGACGAACACCTTCGGCGCCTTGAAGTTGTACTTCAAGCAATCAAGACCTCCGGACTCACATTGAAGCCTGAAAAGTGCGCTTCGCGTACGAGGAGCTGTTCTTGGGTCACGTGATCAGCAAGGATGGTGTTCGCCCTGACCCACGGAAAACTGCTGCCATCGCTGACTTCCCGACGCCCACAGACAAGAAGGCTGTACGCCGTTTTCTCGGCTTGTGCGCCAACAGACGTTTCGTCAAGGAATTTTCACGGATCCCGAGCCACTGACGCAACTCACGAAGGCCGACGTCGATTCAGGTGGGAAACGTCGCAAGTTCAAGCATTTCAAGAATTGAAACGACGCCTGCAGACGCCTCTCATACTTGCGCATTTCGACGAGTACGCCGATACGGAAATCTACACCGACGCAAGCAGCGGACTCGGCGCCGTCCTTGTGCAAAAGACCGACGGATTCGAAAGGGTCATCAGTTATGCTAGCCGGTCGCTATCAAAGGCAGAAATCAACTACTCCACAACAGAAAAGGAGTGCCTGGCCATCATCTGGGCTACATCGAAGTTTCGCCCCTACCTCTACGGCCGGCCCTTCAATGTTGTGAGCGACCACCACGCCTTGTGTTGGCTAGCTAACTTGAAGGACCCTTCAGGTCGCCTCGCACGGTGGAGCCTACGACTTCAAGAATTTGACATAACCGTCGTTTACAAGTCCGGAAGAAAACACTCCGACGCTGACTGCCTGTCCCGCCCCCCGTCGACCCACCGCCGCAGGACGACATGGAGGATGACTGGTTCTTGGGAACCATAAGTGCCGAAGACATCGCCGAACGACAGCGAGCGGACCCAGAACTCAGGGGCCTTGTGGAATACCTCGAGGGCAGGACCACCGTTGTTCCCAAGGTATTCACGCGAGGACTGACGTCGTTTTTCTTGCGCAACGGTGTTCTCCTTAAGAAGAACTTCTCGCCGCTTCGAGCCGATTCCCTTCTTGTAGTGCCCTCGACATTGCGACCAGAGGTCATCCAGGCTCTGCATGACGACCCGACGCTGGACACCTGAGTGCTTCTCGCACACTCGCAAGAATACAGGAAAAGTACTACTGACCGCACCTTGTCGCCGACGTAACTCGCTACGTCAAGACCTGCCGGACTGTCAGCGACGCACGACACCGCCGACTAGGCCAGCCGGACTTCTACAGCCTATCGAGCCACCTCGACGGCCGTTCCAGCAAATTGGGATGGACTTACTGGGGCCGTTCCCGACGTCCAATACCGGAAACAAATGGATCGTCGTAGCTACCGACTACCTCACCCGCTACGCCGAGACAAGGGCCCTACCCAGAGGCAGTGCCGCCGAGGTAGCGAAGTTCTTCGTTGAGAACATCCTCCTGCGTCATGGCGCCCCAGAGGTCCTCATCACCGACAGAGGTACGGCGTGTACTGCTGACCTAACTCAGGCAATACTAAGATACAGCCAAACAAGCCACCGCCGGACCACAGCGTACCACCCAGAGACCAATGGCCTCACCGAGCGGCTAAACAAGACCATCGCCGACATGCTGGCCATGTATGTCGACGTCGAACACAAGACGTGGGATGCCATCCTTCCGTATGTGACCTTCGAATACAACACGGTCATGCAAGAAACGACGCAAGTGACGCCGTACAAGCTGGTCTACGGAAGGAGCCCGGCAACGACGCTCGACGCAATACTACCAACCGCCACCGACGAAGACGATCTCGACGTTGCCGCCTATTTGCAACGCGCCGAAGAAGCTCGACAGCTCGCCCGCCTGCGCATCAAGAACCAGCAGAGGGTCGACAGCCGTCACTATAATCTTCGACGACGACACATGGAGTACCAACCCGGTGACCGTGTGTGGGTCTGGACGCTGATACGCCGACGTGGGCTCAGTGAAAAACTTCTTCGGCGATACTTCGGCCCATACAAGGTGCTTCGACGTCACGGCGCTCTTGACTACGAGGTAGTCCCGGACGGCATTACGAACTCCCAGCGACGCCACGCACGACCTGAAGTCGTCCATGTCGTGCGCCTTAAGCCGTTTTTTGCGCGTTAGCGAACCTGTGGACTCTACTTTTTCCTTTGGTATTGTAATTTATTCTTGTATGAACTTGCTTTTTTTCCGTTCCATGTTCTGTTGCAAGCATCGGGACGATGCTTTTAAAGACGATAGTCTTTCTTGGGGAACTTAGACGCAGAAATTTTGGTCTGTCTGTCTTTCTGTCTGTCTTTCTGTTTTCGGCACGTCCCTCGATTCAGCCACTCGGCCAAAGTTGAACCACTTGCCCAAGGGCCAGCCGTCTTGAACTGGTACGGCTGTTCATACTTGTGAACGTTATCGATCAAAAAGTAAATATCATGCATATCTGAGGTGCAACATCACTAGGTAAGTATTAGGTGGCGTGTTCCTTTAATAGAAAATGCATACATACGTAATTTTAAGGACCCTAGTTTCTTAAGCTGCGCTGAAAATGCATAAGAATGGAAGCTTGAGCGAGTTGGTATGCGTTCATCTTTGTTGAAACAGCGCTCACTAGACGACGACGAAGTAAAAGAAGGCACAGGACAGGCAGCGCCCGTCCTGTGCCTTCTTTTACTTTGTCGTCGTCTAGTGAGCGCTGTTTCAACAAAGCTGAAAATGCGACTGCGCTGAAATTTGCCTTCCTCCGTGCCCTTCGCACGAGCTCATTGTTGTGTTTCGGTTTGGGTTCTGTTGCACTGTACGAATGCCATGGGTTGGTGTTCAAAAACTTTAGTTTTGAGAAGGCCAAGAAGGTGAAAAAAATATTTAAAAATGAAAAAGCAGCGTTGTGGGCGGCCTTCAGGCTGCCGGTTGTGGGTGCCGCTCTGGCGTTCCTGTTTTACCCAGCCGATGTGTAAATAAAGGAGTGTGTGGAGAGTACTCGTTGAGTGCGGACGTTTCTCTGCTTCAGCGCTTCGCGCCAAACCGCGTTTTCGGGCTGGCTGGCGTCCCCGGCGGTCGCGTTGGTCACCGCCGGTCTTCGCCTGCTCCTGCGCCGGGACTACCAGCACGCAACACAGCACTCATGTTTCCCGACGTATTGCCAGATGGCGTCCATATCTCACACAGCGCCTCTTCTATCGTCTTTACACGACATTTGCAGCGAAGCACGCAGATACGCGGCCAATTTTTTCAGAGGGGGCAATGCCACGCCCGCATCTTCTTTTATTTTGATGTGCTCGAGTTTGACCAGCAAGGACGGTTATCAACGCTCGACGCTGGCCGCGAAGCAGTGTTCGAGAAGCTTCACGATCTTAGTAGATCGTGTTGTTAAGATTGCGCGCCGCACGCGAATGTTCCAGCTTTGTCGAGAGATAACGCCACCACCAGCGATATTGCTGGAAAGTTCCATAGCGCCTGTATAAAAGCGGACGCGCTTGACCGCTTGTCAGTTGATCGACGGATGACGCCCTGTTCGCCGCTATCATTGTACAGCGTGTATTGCTGTAGTTCTAGTTCTCAGTTTCTCGGCCACAAGTTCGGCCAAATAAACAGTTTCATCTCGGACGTGCTGACTGTTGTCTTCGTCGACGTCACGACCACGTGACAGTATAAAGACGAGTGCATGTGAGCGTGAGTAGGTGTAAGAATGCCAGCGAGTGAGTGAGTGTAATGTGGTTGAACGTGAGCGAGCACGTATGAGTGTTAGTACATGTTAGTGTGAACCTATGTACCTGGGACTGTATGCAGACGTCAATATTGTCGCGTGGTCGTGACAGTGACGAATACTCCAGCCGAACTCGGATGCACTTAACTCTTTATTTGGCCTAATTGTGGCCGGCAAACGGATAGTCCAATTGCAATCAAGCAATGCACGATGTATGATTGCGGCGAACAGAGCATCGGCCGTCGATAATCTGACAAGCGGTAAAGCATCTCGGCGTTTATATACGTGCTATCGAAGATTCCAGCGTTATCGCTAGTGGCCGCGTAAGCTCTCTAACACACTAGACTATTCTCGTAGTGTCCGCAAACATAACGGAATGATCATAAACAATCAGGAAGCTTCTCAAACATTGTGGCGCGATCTGTGTCGAGCGCTCCAAAGAATCTTTGCGGGCGATATCGCAATACATCGAAATAACACACGTGGCAATGCGCCCTCTGAAAAAAAGCATCGCCCAGATGCTTCAAACAAACATTCGATTCAAATTATTTGTACTCTGTGGAAATCTTCATGTACAATGTATTGAATTGTACTGTATGCCCCCTCACCGTATGCCTCTTACGGGCATGTGAGGTATTCTCAAATAAATAAAGAAGCATGTGCTACGAAAGCACAAATAATAAAGCAAGGAAAGCAAAATTCCTGAGTGTCCTTAACGCGTATAGAAAGGCTTAGGGCGCACGACATTAACGATATCAGGACGTTCGCTGCGGCGCTGAGAGTTCGCAATGTCATCCGGGATAACCTCGCAGTCTTGAGCGCCGAGACGTCGACGAACCTTGTATGGACCAAAGTGTCGCGAAAAGACTTTTTCACTGAGTCCACGTCGATGTGCTTTTCAGCGTCCATACCCAGACATGGTCGCCGGGCTGGAATTCTACAAGGCTTCGTCGAAGGTTGTAATCACAGCTGTCGGTCTTTTACTGGCTCTTGATGCGCAGACGGGCGTGTTGTCTGGATTCTTCGGGGCGCTCAAGGTAGACTGTGACACCGAGGTTGTCTTCATCCGTGACGATGGGTAACATGGCGTCGAGCGTCTTCGCCGGGCTCATTCCGTAGACCAACTTGTATGGCGTAATCTGCGTTGATTCTCGCATGGCGGTGTTGTATGCGAATAGCGTACGGAAGTTCATAGTGTAATGTATGGGGCAGCGCTAGAACGAATACAAGGACGAGAAAAGACAGGACATCCTTGTCTGAGTCCACGTTGATGTGCTTTTCAGCGTTCATACCCAGGCATAGTCGCCGGGCTGGAATTCTCGTCCTTGGACTGGACTCGTCCTTGTATTCGTTCTAGCGCTGCCCCATACACTACACTATGAACCCTAACCAACTCGCCCACCTTTCCGTTATTCTGCAGCGTACGGAAGGACGGCATCCAACGTCTTCTGTTCGACGTGGAAGTGCATGGCCAGCGTGTCGACGATGGTCTTATACGCTCGAGCAGGGCATTGGTCCGTGGGTGATAGGCTGTGCTCCGGCAGTGGCTTGCTTGGCTGTATTTCAAGATCGGCTGAGGAAGGTCACCAGTGAAACCGTACCTCAGTCGGTGATGATGATTCTGGGGCACCATGACGCCGTACGATGTTCTTAACGAATAACTTCGCTATCTCGGTAGTGCTGCCTTTGGGCAGGGCCTTTGTTTCGGCGTAGCGGGTGAGGTAGTCGGTAGCTACGACGATCCACTTGTTTCCGACGGTCGATTTTGGGAACGGCCCCAGTAAGTCCTTACCAATTTGCTGGAATGGTCAGCGATGGTTCAATGAGCTGCACAAGTTCCACTGGCCTTGTCGGCGGTGTCTTGCGTGGCTGACAGCCCCGGCATGTCATCACGTAACGAGCGACGACGATGGTAAGGCGTGGCCAGTAGTGCTTTCCTTCTATCCTTGACAGAGTGCGGGAAACGCCGAGGTGGGCAGCCGAGGTGGCCGGCCGTCAGCTCTTCGTGCGGGCCTGTAGAACGTCTCGTCGCAATGTCGAAGGTACAAAGATAAGGTAGTTGGCCCGGGCTGGAGAGAAGTTCTTGTTTATGAGGACGTCGTTTTTCAAGAAAAATGACGCCAAGCCTCGCCTGAATACGTTCGGAACAACGCTGGTCCTGTCCTCGAGGTATTCCACATGGCCCCTGAGTTCCAGGTCGTTTTGCCTTCGTTCACCCAAGCTGTTGACACTTATGTTTCCCAAGAGGCAGTCATTATCCTGGTCGTCCTGCGCTGGATGGCCTACGAGGGCACGAGACAGGCAGTCAGTGTCGAAGTGTTTTCTACCGGACTTGTAAACGATGGTAATGTCGAATTCGTGTAGTACGGGGCGACCTTAATGGTCCTTCAAGATGGCTTGTCAGCTCGAGGCGTGGTGGTTGCTCACAACTTTGAAGGACCTGCCGTAGAGGTAGGGGCCACCCTGGGATGTAGCCCAGATGATGACAAGGCACTCCTTTTATAAGAGGGTAGCGAATTGGGCGAGTTGGAAATTGCTCATGATGGTTAGCGCAAACGGAACACGGACGGAGAGAAGGAAACGACGACACAAGCGCTATCTATCAACTGAATGTTTATTGGAAAAATCGCAAATATATATGTTTAAGAGATAAAAAGTACACCCGCACACGCGCCAGAGATAACTGACAGATAAAAAATTATGTGTATACTGACAAACTATGCACTTTCCAGGAAAGACACTTCCTCATCAATCAAAGTTATAGAAGGGCAGCTCAAGCACGTGCCTTTTCTTTTGATCATTTCAAATGCCTCCGCGATTTCCCGTCGTTTTCTTCTCTCCGTCCGTGTTTCTTTTGCGCTAACCATCATGAACACCCATTTTTTTTTGTCGTAGAGTAGTTGGCTTCCGCCTTGGATAGCGACCAGCCATCATAGCTGATAACGCTTTCCAGTCCGTTGGCCCTCTGCACAAGGACGCTGCTTGCGTCGGTGTAGATTTCCGTATTGGCATATTCGTCGAAATGCGCGAGTATTGGAAGCGTCTGCAGGCATTGTTTCAATTCTTGGAATGCCTCGACTTGCACCGCTTCCCACTTGAATTCCACGTCGTTATTCGGGAGGAGAGTGATTGGTTCGGCGGTCCGTGAAAATTTCTTGACGAAGCGTCTGTAGTAGGCGCAAAAACCGAGAAATCGGCGTACCGCCTTCTTGTCGGTGAGGGGCGGCAAGGCAGCGATGGCAGCTCTTTTCTGTGGGTCGGGGACAACTCCATAATTGCTAATGACGTGGCCCAAGAACAAGAGCTCCTCGTACTCGACACGGCACTTTTCTGGCTTCAGGGTGAGTTCGGAGCTCTTGACACTTTGAAGTACAGCTTCGAGACGCAGGACGTGTTCGTCGAATTTGAGGCAAACACAACGACATCGTGCAAGTGCACGAGACACGTCTGCCGCTTCAAGCCAGCCAGTACTGTATGCATAAGGCATTGGAAAGTCCTCCCTGTCGAGCAAAAAGCAATATGCGTGACCTTGAACTCGCCGTCTGGTGTTATTAAGGCAGACTTTCTTCGGTTCAAGTTTGAGAATCCTGTAGCCGGTCTTGTGGTCCGTCGAAGAAAAGCACTTCGCGTTGTCGAGTCGATCTAGGGCGTTGGGTATCCGTGTGCGAGGGTACACATCCTTGTTGGTGGTTTGTTGAGGCGACGATAATCAACGCAGAAACGTGGTCCCACCCTCCTTCACTAACGTCCCGGGAGATGACCACGGATTCTTGCAAGGCTGTATGATGTCATCGCATAGCTTTTCGTCAACTTGTTTCATAACCGCCTCCCGCTCCCGCGCCGAAACCCGGTACGGAATCTGACGGGGTGGTCGAACATTTGCTTCTGTTTTGATGCGGTGCTTAGCAACGGTCCTTTGTCTGAACCTCAATGACGAGAAGAAACAGTCATTCTATTCCTGCGGAAGGCATCGGAGCTGTTGCTGTGGGCAAGTGAGAAGACTTGGATTTACGTGGAAGGGTGGCTCAGGTATTGGGGTCGTCTTTGTAGCTTCGTTAGTATCTAAAAAAGATAACGCATCGCTGACGGCCAAGATTTCTTCGACGTATGCCGTCGTCGTTCCCCTGCTCAGATCTCTGTATTCTTCGCTGAAGTTCGTTAGCATCACGCTTCATTTTCCTTCATGCGACCGAGGAATGCCGCTAGCGACGCAAATGTCACGGTCTAGCAGCAAACGCTGATCGCTCTCGATGACACCTTCGATGTCTTCCGCTTTTTCAATGCCGAATGGAATTATGAAGCTGGAGCGTGACGGAATGGTGACTTGATCCACGAGTACGTTCAGGACACGTTGACATGGGTTCGAATTCGACGATATTTATCCGACGATACAGTTATCGACTTTGTTCTTAAGTCGATGACGGTGCCATGATGATTTAAAACTCCATGTCAAGTGCGACATCCCTGCAGCAGTATTGCAAGATTACGAAGATCGCAGGGTGAGTGCGATTATTCAAGGAGAATCTTGCTGTGCAGAGTCTAGCCGGCATTATTTGATGGCCTCCAGCGGCAAGGACTTAGGGGATTCCCAAGCTGTCTTAACGTTCGCCAACTTAGCGGCGAACGGCCCACTGACAACGGAATAGTAGGCTCCAGTATCGATGAGCTGTGACGCTGTGGCCGTCGACGAGAACGTCTAGGTCGCTAGTTCATCATATTGCGTTGCTGTTAGGTCGTGGCGTCGGCTCACGGCTGCGTCAGTACGTTCCGCTGCTTCCATGTTGCGCCTTCAGGTCATCTTCGGTTCGCGAGGTTTCATCGTCGTGACAATGTCTGGTTCGCGTCGTGTTCTGAAGGTGTCGTCTTCGGCAGCGCAGGATCTCTGGTAGTTCGTCTTACAGCAACCCCACTTACATCGGTTGCTGCGCTTAGTTCTCCGGATATGGCCTCGTAGAACAGCCCCGGTTAGGACCGTTGTATTGCTGCCGTCGATGGGGAGACCAATAGCGTCCTGGTGACGGCGAACGCAACGTACGTCGAGGTTCCCATTCAGTGTTGGCCAAGTTGTCCGCGATGTCGCGTGGCCGCTCACCGGCGGTACTGGCAGTGACGGTAGGCGTGGCGCTGGCATCTTGTAAAATGCCCTTGTAGAATGCCCTTTCAGAATGGCTCTGGCGATGCCCATGGGTCCGCAAGTAGAGAGTCATCATGGAAGAATTAAAAAAGGTGAGCACGCAGAGTGCGTGGAACTGCCGGACGCAGGCGAGGGCCTTGGCCGGAAATAATGTTTCTCTAAAGGACTAGGTGGGAATTACAAGAAAACTTGCATGGGGGTCCTCATTCGCTGAAGCAATTATGGAATCTATGAAACGGCCTCGTCTTCTGCTGCCCGGAAAAGCACATGAGGCAATGGAGAGTGTATAGGGGCGACATATTGGGCGAAGTCAACGTCGCTACCAGTAGGCGGTCTTTTCCTCCTCCGCACCGCAAGTTGTCTAGACCTCAGGCCATCACGTTTAGAATGCTAGAGATAGGTCTTATCCTAGTCTATCTTTCCTCAGCATCATCTCTTCAGAGGCTTTCGAGTCTAGCTGCCCTGACTGCGGGGAGATCAGCAATGTTGAACATATGCTCTGGCGGTACCCCTCGTTAAGGGGCCTAAGTCGGCTCACAGAACAGGATTGGGATTTTGCCTTACGAAGTTCAGAGTTTTTACCACAACTACGGGCTGTCGAGAGAGCCCATGATCCGGCGGCGAGGCTAGGCCTCCGCGTCCCCACGTGGGAGCGGCCCGCGGCGTTGCTCTAAGAGTAGCGTTTCTCAGGACCCAATAAAGTTCTATGTCTGTCTGTCTCCCCTACTACGTGAGTGGAGCGCCGATACCACCGGACACTGTATTGGTGGAAGATGCGGACAATGCGCCCAGGGTTGCCAACGAGGCGCTATAAAAAGCCAAATACGTTTTGTATATTGTCTCTTGATCACTTGATCATTTCTTCCCAACTTACCATCTAAAAAAATCTCTGTCGTTCATACGAGCGCCTCTACTCTGAATTGTTGGACGATGGATCCTACGACTGGGGCCAGCTACCAATAATGACACCGGCAGGACCCGGAGTCCCAATAACTGGTCGCAGTGGCGGGATACCGTTAACACTGAGATCAACCACTGGACGGAAGCGGTTGAACGGAGTGGACCCCGAGTCCCAACTACTGGACGGGAGCGGTTCGATGGAGTTGACACCAAATCCCAACCACTGGATGGAAACGGTTGGACTCGAGTTAACTCCGAGTTCCAACAACGGGACGACCGCGGAAGGATGACACGAGCTCATCAACTTCGAGAGGCAACTGCACGGTCCTTCTGAGATGGACGGCGCTGGAGGCATGACTGTTAGCCGGGTGAGTGCCGACTTTCTCTGCTAAATTTTGCCAGGCATCTACTCTATGTGTTAAGTAAAAGCTGGTAGAGAGTGGCTGTCTTGGGTCACTGGGTTAACAGGTAACTTGCATCCGGCAGAAAATGGTGTGATAGCTTGGTTAAGCTAAGCTCTTTCTGTCGGTGGCATCAAGGTTAACAGTGACGGGACAGGATTCCGTGTACAGTGATGCTATCGAGGACTTCTGATTTGGACCAATTTTTGGAGCAGCAAAATTTCCGTTTTGGAGCACTTTGGAGCAGCAAAATTTTCATCTTGGAGCACTTTGGAGCAGATAATTTTGCATCTGGGAGCACTCAGGAGCAGCGAATTTTACATCCTGGAGTGCACTACAGAAGCATATTGCAATAACATTCAAGCACAGGAATATTACTATGGGGCTCTTCTGAAGGCTAGAAATATTTCGATTCATTGTAAATTTCATGGAAAAAATCATCTCAGGAGAACTCCATAGTTCACTCGCTATTGGAAAAATAAGGGCTCATGCAGTTGAGTGTTCTGAATTAACCTCTTCGGCGATTATTTTCGACACTAGAAAATAACAGAATACCAGATCAATAAAATTGCCTCTATGAAATAACACTCTAAATACATCTATGTGCTTATCAGCAGACATTGTAGACAAACGCCGTGATGTACAGCAGTGCCTCAATGCCGAAGAGCCACACTGTCCCTAATGCATTTCCCTAAGAAAACTCCAAGGCGAAAGCCAGGTTCTTTTTTTTCTCGATAGACGGGTTGATCCTCCCCCTCCTTCTCTGCAAGCTATCTGCGCTAGCTCCATGATCGGCGCACCGATTACGGAAGCAGTGTAAAGCGACGATGTCGTGATGGCGTCATCACGTGACGTCACGATATTGATGCCATGATGACGTCACAAGTTTTGACGATCTATGACTTGATGATGATGAAATCAGATGATTATTTTTTGCATCAATCGATTGACGCCGCCGACGGTCAATTTTCGTGTTTGATAAAGCATCTGATGCTTTCGCATTAATATTGCGTTATTGAACGTTAACAACCTGGCCTTACATACCAAACTGTCCTTCACCAGGTCACCTCCTCGCCATGTGCGAAACAGCTTCGCTTATCATCCACTTCACAGAGTGAAATGGCTCCTCAACTTTTTTAAAATGTTTATTGTGATAACAATTATATGGACGCTCTCCGCGGATTTCTGCCGTCGCCATTGCCGTAATTTTCTGTATAAAGACCAAATTATTAACATCACCACGCGCATTCTAGCCGCGGGTAAAAGCTCGCGAGCGCTGGCGACGAACGCGGCTGAAGCGGAGATTAAGCTATAGCCGGCCGTCTGCATGAGATAACATCTTCCCGCGTGCGCGCCTGCCGTCGATTGCTCATCAAACAGAGAGGAAACGCCCCGCCCGTCTTTCGTAAGAAGCATGAAAGGACGCCAGAGGAGCGGGGGGGGGGAGGGAACCGCATCGTTCGAAGGGCGCAGTCGCTTGCGCGCGAGCCATCTCGAGGCATCAGGACACGGCTCGTGAACTTGCTGTGCTCTCAACGCTTCCTTCGTGTATAGAGATCTCAGAGCAAGAAAACGCTTCGGTTCCTGAGCGGCCATATTCCGTTAAATCAGTGTTTTGTTGAGTTACGCGAGATCCAATCCAAAGAGTTAGCTGCTAGCCTTACTTCGTTTAACAATACAATTTGTTGGTATCGCATTCATTGCTTCTCCCTTAAGCGAAACTGAGGTTTTTTACCCGTCAGCTATTGACCCCGAAAGCGAGGGGCGGACGTGTAACATGGGGTAGCCGCTTCACTGTGGGCCGTCAGCGACGGGCCCGTAACTGACAGCTGCCTATTTGCGGCTGCTCCGACCAGGATATATGCTTTTTTAATGAGATGACATTTTTAAAAAGCAAGCAAAAAATTCGAATTGGAACCCTAGCACGTGAGCTCCAAAGAGCAGGGCCTTTTAGGGTATTTACCGCTGAGTGATTAAACTCGGACGTGCTGGTATAAGTAATTACGAAAAAGTTCTTCCGAATGAAGATCCATGGATAAAGTATCCGAGGAATAGTTTGAACGCGTTTCCACTGTTCGCGTGCTCTTCCATAAACGCGAAGCAAGGAAAATTCCATATTGTTCCATATACTGCATGCTGCTAGCGATCCCAGATTTCATTCCGCGATGTACGGAAACAGAAGTGACAGACATTTTAGCAGCACACATGTAGTTATTACTGAACATTGCTTTCCTTACGTGCCGTGAGACGCTTGAAACGAGCTATCAGCAGCGTTTCTAGAACAGACGACGTCTGCCGATGAATCACCGTCGCACTTTCTCGCTACCGAGAGGCCTAGACGTCACGAGCCTCTGCGGAGAGCGCGTTTTGCTGTCGAGCCGACTTGCAGAACAGAAGCTGTGTCGGCACCGTGCATGGCATCGTGGCTTATTGGGATTTAAAATTCATGGTCCATGGTTGCGACTTTGGCAGCCACAAGATCAAGCTGCACATGTTCTGACGCGCCGGCCGTGCGCCGGCCTTGCGACTGCCGGTGATAGACGCCCCCAAACCCGAGACTTTGGCGCAGTTTGGCGCAATTTTCGTCGATATTATCAGGTTGGCGCAGTAAATACAATTTGGCGCACTTTGGCGCAGTTTGCGCAGGAGTGGAATCAATGCGGTTTAAGTCTTTTGAAAGCTTGCGGTAGATTTGTAAAGCTTAGCTGTCGTTGTTGTCAGGATTGACTAGTTACAAGGCGGGAATCTTTGTGGAACAGAGAAAGCGGCGCTGGAAGTAGGCGTGTATTCGAAATCCCTGCGAAAGTGCATGCTGTTACTGCTTGCAAGGGAGTTTGTTCTGGATGTGTCGGGCTCCCTCAGAAAGCCAAAGCTGATAGAGTTGATTCTCGAATAGGGAGCGGAGGATGACGGGCTTTCAGAATGTGTCGAGCAGATTCGGTGAGGAAAGAGGCGGAGACGAAAAGCGCGAGAAAGGCAGAGGCCAAAGGAAGCGGCAGAAGCCGAGAAAAAGGCACAACAAGAAAAGATGCGTAGACGCGAGGCTGAAATGCGAGCAATAGACGAGAGAGATCGAAAGGATTCGTAAACGTAATGCAGTGCAACCGAGCGGTCAGGCATCTGTAGAGGCAGCGCATGAACGGCGCGATGTAGCGGCGGTGCTGTTTACAGCCGAAGAAAGGCTAGGCAGGTGAGAGAATAGTATGGACCTAACCCGTTCCACAGAAAGAGAGCTCGCGGCAAGTCAGGGTGTGAGGGTTCCGTGGTGGTGGAATCAGGGTTAAACAAGTGTTCCACCGAAAATGAACCTACCGGCCTATAGACATACCAGGGAAGGCGCGACAGCTGAGGAAGGAGTCGGGAGTTCAGAGGGCTCGGGTATCTCGCGAAGCGGATTGCGCAGGAGGGCTCTTAGACGTAAGTCCTACGTTCTGATTGCCGAGAATGAAAGAGATGCCCTCTGAGAAACCAAAAGCTTCAAGGGCTAACGGCGGATCTGTGTGGAGAAGACAATGCAATTACGGAAATCTCACTGGTATGCGAGCTGCCTTGTACAGGAGTAAGCAACGGCATTGTTCATCAGAGCATTGAGCTGTCCGCCAGTCTAGCGACTGAAGGAGAGATAATTGTTAGGCAATCATCAACACGGTCAGCGCGAGACAGCTGGCGAGGGTTGTGACGATGTCGATGAGTGTGAGAGGCGGACGATAGGCTCCAAAGTCGGCACCAAAAGCGTGCCAAAAAGAGGAAGCGCCCTAAAGACAAAAAAACAACACAGATCGTGACCCGTTTGGGGAAAGGTTCAAACGTCGGAGCAAAATAGCGAGAAAGTGCCGTTGTCATCTTTGACAGGTCTGTATCGCATGCGTCAGAAATAAATGAGTCTAAAATAAATGAGCAGTGCATTGTACGCGGAAGCGGTCGGAGGATGAATTGATAGGCAACAATGAAGACCGTAGGCGCGAGACAGCTCACGAGCATGATCATGCTGTGATGAGATTCTGAGGCGGACGAAAGGCTCCAAAGTCAGCAGCAAGAAGCGTTTGAAAGGGAGAAAGCGTCCGATGACAAAAATGCGGCAAAAATCGCGACGCTTCAGAAAGGGCTTCACACGTGGGCGCGAAATTGCGAGAGACGTGCTATTGTCATGACTGACAGGTTTCTACCGCATGCGTCCGAGCCACCGAACGAAAAAGAAAAGAGAACCCCATGGTTCGGGGAAGAGGTGGGAGGGCAAAGCACTTCCAGGCTGTTTTTTTCGCGGAGTGTTGGATCAGCTGCGAGATCCCAATGTCCGTGCGTTTAGTGAGGTATCAGGAGGAGACAAAGGCATGTCCGCTTCGAGGAACGTAGTGAGGTTCGAAAGGGGTGATTAAACATCATGCGTGTCGTACAACCCGCCTGACGAGAAAAGCCTTCTGGACGCGACCACCGCGAGTGCGTGAAAAGTTGTTGAGGACAGCTGTAAGCCTTTCATGGAATATCGACTCAGGATTTGTTGAAATGAATTTTGATAGTTGATTTTGTTAGGAATTAGTTTTTCTTGTGGTTTCCGCGACTGTTGATGGTTTAGGTAACTAGTATTATATATTGTTTCCTTTTGCTTTCTATGGTTTCTATGTTAGCCGATATGCATTGTGCAGTTAGCTATCGATGGTTAGTGACTCGCATCAGAGCGAGTTAAGGGATGAGTGCCCTGAATAGGGTTAAGACAGCTCACTTCACAGAGTGGGGCATTTCGTGCCGTCTCATGTGTAGGCACAAGGATATATTACGTCATGGTGTGTCACGTGTTGGATCGCGGAAACGTTGATGTTAAGCTGGGAGCTTGAGGGAAAATAGGCAGAGCTATACTTTGTGCGAGTTTTGGCAGAGCCACGCGAAAGTTGGTTTTCTTTGTTTATTGTTCTTTTCGCATGTGTTCTCTGAAGGCGGAAGTAAGGAAAGCCTAGTGAGCGCAGTTCAGAAACTGGCTTGTTGAATAGCTAGAAGCAAGTTCATTGTGGAGTTAGGTCATCGCCCTCTCACAGGGGTACCGATTATGTCCGCTGAGAACGGCCGCTTGCGGCGTTGAAGCCTCGTTTTGCCAAAAAGTACATTGAGGCACGATACCAAAAGGGTATAGTTCTTGGCAGGGCTGAAGGCCTGAGTCGAGGCCCCTAACGCGAGAGGCTGTCTCGAGATTTCTCGGATATTTGTTCTAGACGTATACAAGGGCCATTGATTGTTTTTTGTACTTTTGGGGTCCGACTGAACTCGTTTGAAAACACTGAAGACACTGCTATCCAGGGTTTCATGTATGGAGTGCTTCCAGTTGTTCTTTTTGCCTTAACGTATGAGTAAATTTTTGCATAAATTGTGTACTTCCTTTAAATGTGAGTAAAAAAGGAAATTGCCTGGGGAGTTTGGCGGAATTGTTCGGCGTTCACCGGCTGAGTGGTTGTGTTTTCATGTGCCGATGTGATGTCTACGTAGCCCAAAATGAGGCAGGTTGTGCACTCTACTTCATCAGAAAGGTCTTCACCAAACTGAATGGCGGCGCTGATCTCTCCGGACTGTGGCTGCAAACCTTAGCCCATCGAGATCTTTACCCCCACGCGAGAGACGTATGACCGTCACCAGCATTGGATTTCTTCCGGCGGTTACGAACCCAACAACTAGGTCGCCGACGCATTCCAAGGAAGAGCAGCATGCACTTGAGACGGCCTCGCAGCTAAGCGAGAACAAAGATGTCAACGGACCAGTTCTCCGCGACGAAAACCACCGTGAAGGGAAATTTGCACTTCTTAAAAACTGGTAACGACGAGGAATTAGTCGCCCCCCCCTCTTCGTAGTACTTGCTGCATGAGGTGGCCCTTTTGAAGAGAAACCGGTAAAACCATAGCTCGGACGCCGACATGCAAGTTTGGCACGTGTTCCAAGGAGCAGGTCTCTTCGAGGTTGAGGACCCTCCCCATCTCCCCTTTCAGGCTCTTCCCCTTCGCCGGGAGAGTTCTGTAACCTGCAGTGTACAAAATCTTGGTACTGTGTTTTTGTGACTATATTTGGGCATCGTTTTAGATTTCGTGACCATATTTGGGCCTCATTTTAGATTGTGCCCTGTTAACGTGTTTTGTGTGGTGTCTTTCCCCTTCCTCGTGGGCGGAACGCCGATACCACCGGACACCGTATTGGCTGAAGATGCGGACAATGCGCCCAGGGTTGGCAACGCGGTGCTATGAAAAGCCACAGACGTTTCTATATTGTGTCTCTTCATCACTTGATCATTTCTTGCCAACTTACCATGTATATAAATCCATGTCGTTCCTACGAGCTCCTCTACTGTCCGAATTGTTGGACGATGGATCTTACGATTGGGACCAGTTACCCATAATTAGACCTGCAGGACCCGGTGCCCCAATAGTGGATACCATAAATGAACGCTTAGATGCTGATAGTCTAAAACTTATTTACGTGTTATCAGCTACCTTTAGCTTCAAAGTTTACGCTCAGAAATAAGTTACTCACCACGGACTTTTTCCGTAGAGTTACTTATCATGTTTATTAGCAAATGCTACGTAAAAACAACAGTTGTAATTATTCAAATACACCAAAGCAGCACTTTTCAGGCGGATACATTCTCAATAAATCAGGTATGTCAGCCTCAAGGTGGTGGAGTTGTAAAGGCCCACGTGGCCTCTCAGTGATATTATACAGAAGCTTCATTGTTTTTCCCCCATTCTCAGAACAGTTAGGATTGTCGTAATACATAAGGGTGCGAAAATTGTAGGGCCAATCACCCGAAGGCGGATAGTTCGCATAGATTGTGTAGTATCCCCAGCACTCTGGAACAGAACACCGACGTAAACATTAGAAATACGATGAAGCCTGCAATGCTACGTTTTACATATATCACTACACTGTGCGGATGTTGACTAAATGCAAAGCATTTCTCTGCAGACTAAAGGATCATGGCCATTTTGGTGTATTTATCTACCAAGCTGACCACGAAAGAGAGAGATAGAGACATTTATTTACAGAAAGTCCAAGAAGTTGGCCTGGGCGATAGTATTCTCTGCCTCTAGGCGCTACGGCCCATGGAATGCGGGTTTGTGCAACACGTGTTTCACAGTCTACATCAAACAGACAAATGCGACAGTAGTGTTTGAAAATCTCAACACGATAGTGTCAAGGAGCCCGGCTGAGAAAAATTGCGGTGGCGACGTCGGCGTCTTTGTCGGTAAGCGAAAAATACCGTTAAACGCAAACAACTCAAAAAGCTGCAGGCCGGATCGGAAGCGAAGCGTTTTCAGTAGAGACGAGATTTTAGGCAAATGGCTATTTTGCTCCTTGCGCTCTCATCGCGCCATTCTGATATATGAGCATGAATTTGAGGCTAAGGAGTACTTTTATAGTGTTCTATAGTGCCTATAAATGCCTATTTTTGGCGTTTCTGCCTAAATGCTTACAAATCGCTATAAATGCCTATTTTCAAAATTGGCGCTCATATGAGCACTATTTAGCCTCAAGTTTCGCTCCTGGCTGCAGTTTGAGTGCGTTATTCATGTTACCGCGCAACAATGACTATTCGGAACTATGGGGTTGAACCTAGGTCCTCTAGTTCAACCAACTCCAGGAAACAACCGCTAGCAGCAGTGAAGTGGGACAAGCCGGCGAGCATTCGCCGCCGCACTGACACGGCGTGAGTGGTGGCGAACGGGAGACCGCGGAGGGCCGTCAGTAGAAAGGAGTGTGAAGAGCAAAAAAAAGAAAAATGGGATGTGCACGCGGCTTTTGATTTGTTTGTAATTTACTACGTCAGGTGTTCACTGCAGTAGCTTAGGCAGAAATGTTTCTCGGAAGGGGGGAGGGGGGTTCATCCATACATTGTATGCTCGTGCGTGCGTTTGTATGTGTGCGTGCATGTATAACATGCAAAACTGAAAAGTTTCGGGGGGAGGGGGGAGGCTTGAACCCCTGAAGACACCCCCAATCCCCTGGCTACGCCAGTGGTTCCCTGGCAGGGGCTATATGCGATCCGACTCGGCCATTAGGAGGAATGCTTCCCTTGTGGTCTTTTAGCGATCTGGATATCTGATCCTCATCTGCCCTTCCCAGTCACGCCGAAAAGACACCCAGGAGTGTGTTCATTCGACAGTGGACTCTTGACTCGCCATGCAGAACACAGGAAAGACCGTGTTCTGGGAACCGTGCGAGACAAAGCATAATTGCACGGCTATGTTCAACTGTTGGCGCCTTTGTGCCATGTTAAGCGATAACATGTTTGTTTATTGTCGTAGACAGAGGTCGCGAACGTCTTCGTTTGAAATAATTTGCAATTATGTCGAAATTTATTGTGCCTATATTTACGATTTTGGAAGCCTAAAACGCTGTTTTGCCTGCCTATTTATGGCGCCTAAAACGAGCTTTTTTTAGTGCCTAAAAATCTGGCCTCTAGTTATGAGGTGCAGCCATTTCTTCTACCACAGAGAAAGAACAATGTATATCTGCTTGGGAGAAAGACACTAAACAGTCTTCATTCAATTCAATTCAATTCAATTTTTATTCAACATCTGACAGATGTTTGGTGCACGGACAAAAAGCCTGAAAAGGCTTGACTAGATCCGTGCATCTGGGGGCAGTATGTTGGGGCAATATCAATTGTGGCACAGTGCTTTGTTGTACTATGCTATAACAATGTAATAAACAATACTTATGTACTTATGACTCGGAAAGCTGTAGTGACGCATCTCTGAAGCCCAGAAAGTAATACCAGCTACCACTACTTATGATACGCGTATGTTTAACCGTAGTGTGCACTTCTCTTTGATAAAACTGACGACCGTGCTCTAAAGTAGCCTCCGACCTCCAAATGGATAATGAGCAACAATTTAAGTCCAGTATAGTTGACGCACGTGGCAAGCCTTCAACATACCGGCAACTACTAAATTTACATAAATTTACATAACCCGCGCACCATCTTCGCTGACCGAACGTCGTCTTCGCGGATGTTCTGGTTCCTTCATACCGCGGACGCCCACCAAAAAGCGTTAACTAAGCACACAACGAGAAGAACATAACAAAGCCCTGCCGAGTCATTGGGTGAGCTGCAGGCAGCAAAGATTGCCTCCGGCATACAGACTCCTGCTTGCTAACACGTAAGCCAAGGCGGCGAAGACAATGAGCACAATGACAGCCGCAGTCTCGTCCGCGACGGTCGTCATGCAACATCATGCGACGGTCGTCATGCGAACCCACGCTGCAACTGCCTTGTCTTATTCGTTGATGTTATTAGTATCGAAGCGCACTGACTGACGACTGTCGAATGAAAGAGGAAGCGCGCAGTTCTGGCTCTCTAGCGGTCTCCTATCAAACCGGAACAAGCGCTGGAGAGGAGCGAGCACCGCATGCTGCAGTTGGCTATGCTATATAAGGTCTTCCCTGCGTTAATATCACATCAAGACGCTCGAAGAACAAGCGGAAGAATTTTATTTCGCGCGAGCGTGCGCTGACCCAAGCTAGCGAGAGCATTGGATGCATGTTATGGCGCGGGACTTCTCCCCAGCTTAAGAAGCTGGCAAGCCAGCTCCTAAACGGAATAAAGACATAAAAACATTGAGAGACAGAGAAAAACATAGACAGAGATAGAAAATAACGACACGAAAGAAATGGTGAGCCGCGCAAGGCATGGTACAGCAAAACTGGATGATTCTGAAGACTACAATGCCAGGCAGCATGCCGGAATCGGACCGATCTCGGCCCAAGGTTGGCAAACATTGCCAGAAATTTTGGTCATACGTTGGCTTTTGGGGTTTTGCTACGCCTAAATGTGCATTGGTCCAATATTGGAAGCCAGTGATGGTCCAATGTTTGCAAAGATGGCTCTAGCCAATATTGTCCGTCCAACATTTCGCCAATAGTGGCAAAAATGGCTGTGGCCAACATTGCTCATCGTACGGGTCGCCAACATTGTATAAATAATGGCAGCCTAATTATTTTTGCCAGCCTTTATTGCTGGCTGTGCCATCGTTCTTTCTTTTCACGCATTTAACGCCGGTTCTTGCAAGCGTTTTCTTTGTCTATGCCAATATCTTTACGCTGTTTTCAACTGATTGTGTATTTTAACATGAGGTAGAATTCTGTGCATGTAAATAAATGGATGTGCCCCACGCTTTGCTTTTAGGCAAGCAGCAGGGATAATCAGAGTACAAAAGTTGAGAGTAAGCACAAGTTTATTCCGCATGTATGAATATGGTAAAGGCACTACAGGTTTTGAAAAGAATTTTGCTTTTCGCACTTTGTTCTGCTAACCGCTTGCTTGCAGGTAACAACTGCATAAAACCTACACTAATTATTTTGAATAACGCTCTTATACTATGAATCGCGGAAAATACAGCACTCACAAACACACAAGAGCCAAAATCTCACTCTGTCAGCGCTTAACTTAAATATTGAGAGACAGAGAAATCAAATAAATGAACATTTACCTTGAACAGACAGTCGATACACTTGACATTCACAACCACTCGAACTCCACCGGTTGGGTCACTAGGTTGGGTCCGAGAGGTGGAGTTCATTCGAACTCCACCTCTCGGACCCAACCTGTACTCAAGAGAGCGATTCGTTGGGCAAGTTGGTGATCCATAATGTTACTAACAGCGCAAAAAAGGACGAAGGACCAGGAAGAAACACAGACAAGCGCTGACTTACAACTGAAGTTTATTTCCGAAACGAGACAGAATATAAGGAAACGGCACGTGGACAAAAAAGATTGCAAAGCACTTATTTGCAAAAAAAAAAAAATAATAAGTGCTTTGCAATCTTTTTTGTCCACGTGCCGTTTCCTATTCTGTCTCGTTTCGGAAATAAACTTCAGTTGTAAGTCAGCGCTTGTCTGTGTTTCTTCCTGGTCCTTCGTCCTTTTTTGCGCTGTTAGTAACACTAGTACTCAAACACTGCGCCACGCTGAAGCATGTTGAAGCCGCTGTGAAAGCGCCTCGTGAATGTAGTCACACATCGTTTCGTTTCATATTTTGATGTCGCATACTCAAGGAAGACGCGCTCTTCCTTCCAAATCAAGCTTGCTTCTTTATTAGAGAGAAATAAAGGGTTGCCGGCAACGGAATAAATGCCTAAAATAAAAAGAGAGCCAACTTTCTTTAAGAATTCCGATCTTAACTCCGGAAGCTATCAAATGGATCGAGTAGCATGGTACAGTTTGACGGCTGTTACTACCGATTTTATTAGCCTTTTCTCGCCCTTGCTAATGATCAACGTGTACAGAAGCATGATGATCACTCGTTCGATAAACAGGTGCGTACATGAATGCATACTCAAAGTTTTCTCGCGTGAGCGACTGTGGGGCGGGCGTGCCTGTGTACTGATTTGCAGTTCTATCGATACGTACAACTATAAAACCGCTCAGCAAGAACGAATACAATTCGCTGAGGAAATATGCCGGTGTGTTAGTTCACTAACGCGTACCAGTTGACAGGTATATGTTCTGGCGTATGAGTCAGAGAAGTACCAGCGATTGCGGACGGCTGCTTTCGGTGAGCCTGCGTCCATTGCTGAAAGCGCGTCCTATCGATGGTCATCGCTCCTCTGCAGACACCGTACACAAGAAAAAATGGTTAATTTAGGTTAACGAATGTCAAAACTGTACTTTACAGTCATTCATACACGTTAGAATTGCGTGTAATTAAACAACGGAACGCCGGTGGTATGTAGACTGACTCGGCCGGCACTTAGGCCTAACGCTCGCTGGGAGTTAGGACGGATCTTAGCGGAGATGAGTTGCGATGGTTGAACTTTCTGCATTTTGGCATCGAAACCTTTTGATCTGTTACCTAAACGTATAGCGAGGTAAGTCGAAGTGCAAGAATTGTACGAGATACGTTTCGGGTTGTGACGATATCGAACGACGGCTGTTTTCTTGGCCTTCATAGGGAGAGGTCGCGAAGCCAGAGCGCATTTACCTCTTGCCAACTGCATGGCGATGTAACGATTTGCTCTGTATGTTGAGACCGACGTCTCCAGACTTATAAACATTACAATGGGAGTCATTAGCGCAATACCTCACGGATGCAAAACTTGTATATATGCGCGGCATGCCCAAAATGTGTAATCAATGCTGCTACGTGCTCCGCAAGAATTACCGGCGTTATTCCGCTGCATGAATAAAAAAGCGTGATAGAAAGCAAAATGATCAGTTTTTGCCTGCTTCGAGTTATCAACATTTTCTCCACATTAGACAGAGAAATATAAAAAGTGACCGTGATTTCATATCACGTACATCACGAAAATATTGCGCATCTCGTCGTCTTTCTCTGCCAAGCTAGAATTTGTGACACATGTTTGGGTCATGTTAGGATAGCCTATCGATGCCATCGAATCAAATATCGATATTCAACGATACCGAAGCATTCTGCTGCGCGCAATACTGAAAGAAGCGCGTGGCGCTGGCAGACACAGTACAGGCTTCAGTATGTGCCAGCGCCAGGGCTGGGCAGAGATACTGAGAAAAGTATTCCGAAATACAGATATCGAAATACATGAACTGGAAGCCTAAAATACAGATACTGAGATACATTTGCCTTTAACGTAACGGAATATTTCGGAGATACTTCTGCAATAAGACGAAAAAGGTATTCTGGAATACAGTTACAGCGATACAGATACTGGAATACTTTTTTTTATTTCAAGGATGCTCTACTACGCAAAGACACTTGTTAGTGCAGCATAATGTTGTAATTAAAGTTACAGCGCATCGAAAAGTTCAGTTCATTTATTTATTTATTACAGTACCCTCAACGCCGTTAAGACATTGCATGGGCGGGGGGTGGACAAAGTAGATAATTAGTAATAATGACATAATTACAACTATCAATTGCAATAAAAATACACTATTTCACAGCAGCAGTAACAAGGATTGGACACCGAAATCGACATACTTGGCGAACAAACTAGGCTATGCTAGAAATAGCAGACTTTAAGCAAATCATTCGAATCACTAATGAACACCAGTGAATTGAGAAAAAGCACACATTTATTTTGAAGATCTGCTTTACTGAGAAGGTTGCTGTGTAGGCTTCTCAAATGGGCTGTCTTTTAACAGCGTCGGTTCAGCCTCAGCACAAAGCCCACGAAGGAAATAAAGTCTGTCTACCGCTGCGAGCACAAATTCGTGTTATAGTGAATAAATATCACCTTCATAGCCGGATTGCTCTGCAGCGTGGCGATATCTCTTCTCGGGTCATCTAGATACCGAAACACTTCCGCCCTCACTTGGGTTGTTCTGACCGTTGAGAATCGGAAGTCTGTCCCCATCTTCGGAATCTTCTTCTTCAGTGGTTCAGTGGAAAGGAAAAAAGTACCTAATTTCTGTCTGCCTTGAAGCGACACGGCGCAGTGCCTGATAGGGGTGGGGGGACGGGGATAAAAGAAAAGTAGAAAGAAAAAGGATAGTAGTAAGGGCACAGCGACGGAGAAGAAAGAGATAGGAAAGATGGGGTGGGAGCCGGTCACAAGAGTTCAGGGACGGGACCACGATCGGCTAGAGGCACGGTGCACATCGGTGACGGAGCGGCGAAGCCCCGGTCGGTGAGAGGCGCACGGCATAGCGGACGAGGCAACCGCCACGGACCGTCGACGGCGAGTGGCACGAGTACGTCCTAAACGGGCGAACAGGGCATCGCGGGACACGTCCGTCTGAAATCCTCCGAGCGACTCCTTCGGAATCCTCAGCCGTCAACCCTGTCGGCTTCAATGAAGCTGTCACCACCACCGACGCTACCAGCACCCATTTCAGAAAGCGCAATAGGCGAAGTCGGCTCCGGCGTTGGGGGAGCCTGCTAGCACAAAAGACCGTTTCACGCATGTAATCAATTAGGAACGCACCCTGACATGGAGAGGTAGCTGAAAGCGCGTCAAAGATAGCCATCTTCTAGTCACTTCCGCCGCGACTACGGGAACTGCTTTTGGAAGGGCCGCCGCTTTGATAACTGAACGCACGCGAAGCATTGCAAAGCCTGTTCCAAGGCGGTATCCGCGTGGGGGGTCGCGAAGTAATTGCTGCCACCCGAAAAAAATTAGGCGTGCTGCACTGACTTTGAGAAACAGCGACTTTCCTCGGCAGAGGCCGACAACACTGCCCCTGCGATTCTGCCGTCTGCGGCGTCGCGCGCTTACCACATGGACCATTCTATGCTTGAGGGGAAACGATCGCCGCCCTATCTGTCGGCGACCGGCGGTGCGCCTTTGCTTGTCTTGGCACAAAAACGAAAAAAAACGCCATTCCCCCATTGGAAACACGCCTCAACTCATTTCCGACACAAAAAGCAATGTAGCAAGATACCCGCGTCCTGCATAGTATCGCGATACAGGCGATACATCGTAAATGTATTTCACTACTGAGATACAAATACATTTTTCAAATGTATCTCGATGCAGAAATACAGATACTCAAAAGTATCTCTGAAATACTATCGCGATACTCTTGTATCGCGATACTGCCCACTGGCCAGCGCATTCCAGTAAAAATTCCAGCATATCGAGCGCTTCCCAGGAAGCGCCAGCATCACAGCGGCAAAGCCAGTCAGCCTACCAGTGCGACCCAGCTATTTCCCAGTGCGTTCACCGGAGTCCCAGTGAATGCGAGCGTATACCAGTGTTGCCAGTGCGATCCAGTGCCAAAAAAGTACTGGTATCACGCTGGGGGTACTGGAACGGCGCTGGGTTTCGCAGTAGGGGAAGTAACCGCCACTGACTGACAAAGCTTTGCCGCCGGCCAGAAGGAGCCGCAACGCGTACGCATCTTGCGAGGTTCATCGTCTTCCGCCATCCGCCCCCGCACCCACGTTGCCATAGGCATTCAAAACATGGAGCAGTCGTTCATCCGTCGTGCGCGGAGCAGCTGTCAAGTGACAAGTGTTTATTGGCCAGCAACCAGCGCACTACCCCAATGCCGGGAGGAGCCGATGTAATATTCCTGAGAAAAATCCGGCAGATCCCACGCACTGTGGGAATTGATGTAATGCGTAGCAGCCAACAGAGGCCTCATGCATCGTCTTGTTCTCTCAGTAAATTTAGTCATTCACGTCACGCCATCTAGTTCACTATATATCCCATGTTCGTCACGCATGCATGTATGTACAATTTTTTATAATGAAACGTCTATTCTGGTACCGTATTGATTCGAATGTAAGACGATGTTTTTTTTTCGAAAAAACGATGTGCGAATGCGGGGGTCGGCTTAGATTCGAGTACAATGATTAAGTTTTCTTCTTTTTGTGGCCTTGTGAATTTCGGGGGTCGGCTTAGAATCGGGGCGGGCCTAGATTCGGGTAAATACGGTATATACAATGCATGACCTGTCATTTATACTCGTCGTACACTTACGTCACGTAGTTGCGTGGTATGTAAATCAAGGCCTCCGCGACATGCATATCATAATTTTCACGTTATCGACTATCAATTATGTTCGTCACACAGTCACGTCACGAAATACCAATTTTAGGGTATACCAAGCTAGCGAACCGGCCGCAAGCGCACAATGAGTATGTCATTTAAATCATGCCCTACATGACATGATGTCACGTTTTGCATGTTACCACCAGTCATTTATGTTCGTCGTACAGACACGTCATGCAATACCAATTTGGTGTATATCAAGCCAGCTAAACAGCGAGCGCACCATGAGCATGACATGTAAATCAGGGTCTACATGACATGCATATCTATCTTCATGTTACTTACTGCCATTTATGTTCGTGATATAGCCACGTCACGAAATACCACTTTTAGGGTTTACCAAGCTACCGAACCTGCCGTTAGCGTACGATGAGCGTGGCGCGTAAATCATGTCCTACACGACATGCATGCCATGATTGTGATGTTACCACCTGTCATTTATGTTCTTCGTACAGTCACGCCACGCAATACCAGTTTTGGTGCATAGCAAGGCAGCCAACCGGCCGCTAGCGCACCATGAGTGTGGTTTGTAAATCATGATCGACATGACATTATTGTCATGATTGTCATGTTGCCACCTGCAATTTACGTTCATCATGCAGTCACGTCACGAAATATCAATTTTGGGGTACACCAAGCTAGCGAACCGGCCGCTAGGGCACCATGAGCGCGGTTTGTAAATTCTACATGACATTCATGTATTGACTGTCATGTTGCCACCTGTCATTTATGTTCGTCCTGCAGGCACGCCACGCACTATCAATTTTTGTGTAGATCAAGCTAGCGAAACGGCCGCGAGCGGACCATGAGCATGGTATGTAAATCATGCTGTACATGACATGCATGTCATGGTCTTCCTGTTACCACCTGTGATTTATGTTCTTCATACAGTCACGTCGTGGAATACCAAATTTGGTACATGTCAAGATAGCGAAACCGCCGGAAGCCACCATGAGCGGGACATGTATGTCATGGAGTGAATGACATACGTCATGATTTTCATGATGCCACATGGCATTTATGTTCGCCATACATTTCTGTTCGCCAAACGTCCCTGTCACTATGTTTATCATGCACTCTTGTCACGTCATACCAATTTCGGTATATAACAAATTAACGAAACGGCCGCAAGAGCACCAACACCGTGGCATGAAAATCATGCCACTCATGACATGCATGCCATGATTCTCATGTTATGACCTGTCATTTATGTTCGTCGTACTGTCATGTTATGCCATACCAATTTTGGTATACATACCATTAAGAAAACGGCCAGGAGACCACAAAGTCGTAGGCGGATAGATAGATGATAGATAGATAGATAGATAGATAGATAGATAGATAGATAGATAGATAGATAGATAGATAGATAGATAGATAGATAGATAGATAGATAGATAGATAGATACGCTTAAAGTCGCAGAAGTTCGCTAAGAAATGCTTCGCATTTAAAACGTGGGGTTGCGCTGATTCTCCGGTCTCCCGAGCACCGAGAACATTTATTCAAAGACAACACGTCTGCTTCCTTGAAGCGTTCGGAGTGCGAACATAACTGATCAGTCATTTGGAGATTCCACGGATGATACAGCACTCTTGGACAGCACATCGCTGTTGCTCGCACAGAAAAAAAACTATATTCCTGTAATCCAACCGGTCGTGTAGCAAACACAAAAACACGTGGTGTGGTTGAAGTCACATGAAATTTTGATTGGTCGCCGCTAATAAAGCAGTCAGAATAATTTCGGTGCGCTTGCGCAAAAGCCGCACCAGCGCAGAGGCTCATGGCGAAGCAGACTAGAATTTTTTCTACTCCAGTAACTCATTGCTACAATCTGTGTAAAGGAATGGTTTTTTTGTTTTTATAGAGTTACGATATGCTGGTTGTATCACACGATTAAAGTTAACTTTTAATAATCATTGCAAAATTAGATTTTTTCTTTCGTTTCACATAGTAATATTCCCAACAGCGCACAATAGTCAGTTGACAACTTGGTACTTATTTTACATTGCTAAACATCTGTAAAAGAAATTTTGTCCAACTATTTAGCATATATTTTGTGCCACACTAAATGCCAACTTAAAATCAAGACCCTGTATGTGCCATTCTTCCCTTACTTAAAGAATAGAAGTTCCAGTTTTTTTTGTTGACTGGCAACAATGGACTGTTTTTGCCATCTTCATACAATGACGCTGCCAATATTGTACGTTGGATGACAACGGTAGTCCATTGTTGCCGTCCTTACAGGTTGGCTGTGCCAATATTGTGTGTTCGCTGGGAATGACGGACCTTTTTTGCCGTCCTTTTACGATAGCACTACCAATATTGTACGTTGGCTGGGAATGATGGGCATTTTTTGCCGTCCCTATACGATGGCGCTGCCAATATTGTATGTTAGCTGGGATTGATGGGCCTTTATTGCCGTCCTTACAGGAAGGTGCTGCCAATGTGGTATGTTGGCTGGGAATGACGGGCCGTTTTTGCCGTCGTCATACGGTGGCGCTGCCATTTTTGTATGTTGGCTGGGAATGATGGGCTTCTTTTGCCGGTTTTATATGATAGCGCTGCCAATTTTGTACGATGGCGGTAACAATGTTATATTTTGGCTGGCTGCAATGGACCACTGTTGGCATCCCTATAGGCTGGCTTTGCCACCATTGCTTTTGTGGTGGCTGGAACGGGCCTTCATTGGGCCATCGTTTGACAACGTATAAAGAATATTGGCCTAATATGCTGGGCTGCCTGGGATGGTTGCTTCTAGGTTGTTCCTAGGCCTTAACTAGGTGATGCAGGATTCTATACTTCATCAAGATTTCGCTATGCTTTAGCTATGTGATGGTAGGTTGGTTCGACGCAAGGCTGGGCATATATACTCGGTAAAAGTATTCCGGAATACAAAAGTCGAAATACACAAGTTGGAAGCCTAAATACAAATACTGAGATACATTTGCCTTGGTGTAAAGTGATATTTCGTAAGCACTTTTGTAAAAGGCGAAAAAGTATTCCGGAATACAGGCAGCAATACGATAATGAAATACTTTTGCTTTATTTCGGGGATGCCATACTATGCAAGGACGTTTACTAAGTGTTTTTTACTATTCTTGAATGGCCAGAAGCAAACTGTAATAAAGGCTTCTCCGTTCTCGGGGAATACTTCCAGCACAAATGGTCTTTTTCAAAAATAAGTTTAACGTCCAGAAACTGTAAGCAGTTACCAACGCGCTCTTCGTATGTGAAATTTAGGCCTTTGCCTCTATTTCGGAACGTTTCCATCACACTTGAGGTGAACGCATCCCATTCCGTGCTAACGCCCAAAATCATATAATCAACATACATTTATATTTTTAAAACTTTGATTTCCGTATCGGTAGTCACAAATCTGTCAATGTAGCTGTAGCGAGAGAGAGAGACGTGAAGGCGGCCGACGTGGTCGTGCCGAAGTCATGCCACTTTATTTGAAGGCCCTAGTACAAGCAGAGCGGCACCGGCTGATGGTGTCTAGCCCCCAGGAGCATGAGCACGTTCCACTGCTCGCGCCTCAAGCTCTGAGCATCAGCTGCACGAGAGGCGCGGCGCGTAAGTGGTACAACAATGATGACGACGATCGTGAGGGATGACGATGCCGCTACATAGCTCATAAAAATTGTACTTAGTACAGGGGCTACTTTGGATCCTATGCACATCCCATTTTTTTGACGGAACACTCAATCTTTAAAATGTACAACCGTGTTTTCCAGATGCACACAGAGTATTTCTAGAAACATCTCCAGCGATATTCCACTGCTATAACGGAAAGACATTTCATCGTTATGCCGTTCAATGCACTCTTTTACAGACTGTAGTAGAACATCTTGTGGCTAAGAATAGTAAATCTTTAGTGTCAACACTGAAACCTTTATAGCTGCCTTTTTAACACCAGATACATAACGTACCACTTCCTCAGAATTCTTGATGAAAAAGGGGTCTTTAGGTGACAAGGACGCGTGTATCTTTTGGAGGAACCCAGGCACAATTAACTGCCACGAATTGTGTTCCGACACTATTTCTCTGAACGAAACTTCTAGCTTGTGCGTCTTTGCCGCAAAGAACCCTTCCAGTGTGTAACCTTTTCCTTTTTCACGAGCGAAGCCATCTTATCTAGCTCAACAATCCCAGTTCCGTTTCTTTAGTTCCTGTGGCTTTATTTTACTTCCTAGAAGCATTTGTGCATAACATCCCAAACCTTACTAGAATACATGTTACCTGGCAATACGACAAGATAACCTTCTTTGTCCAATTCTACTACCCTCAATTCCTTTTCGTAAAAATAGCGAGCAAGCTTCCCCACAATAGGACGTTGTCTACAGTTGTGCCTTGTACTCGCAGCAACTTCTACACATTCTCTAACGCAAGAATTCTTTTCTTCATCATTCACATTCCTTGAAATGTCTCTCGCCAGAGCAAGTCTGTCGGGTATCCGTAGTGAAGGTTCCACGCAGAACTTGGGTCCTGACTTGAGCAAATTCTTTGTTCTTCGTCCACGGGCGTGTCTTCGAGAACGAGCAACTTCCCTGGTTCAGTCGTTTTGTTCTCTTTCTTAGGCAAAAGCGCCCAAACGTGACGCCACAGAACGTCTGTCAAGTTCGTAGCACAATCGCCCCACGTACGATACGATCTCCAGTCAATCCTGTCCTCTACAGACGAGGAACATGCCGCATGAAGACAGTCCTTGAGGAAACGGCTTTGTCTCCAGCACTCAGACCCGAGAATCTTGCAAACCATCGGGCAATGGCCCACTCACATTGGGAGCCACCCAGTCGCAAACCTTAGTTCATTGGGCGAAGTCCTATGTCTCATGTGCCAGCCTAAAATGCGCGCTTTACATTCGCCACAGCGATCATGGGCACGAGTATGAGGGATTTCTTACGTCCAATTGTGGGTACATAGAAAAAAATCCCGAGAAACTGGAAATGAACTGCAATAAAACGGAAAGACGGGATAGTTGGTTTGGCTGCATTAGGGTAATTTTGCGCAAACAAAAAGAGGTGCAAAGAGACCAGGATGCTAAGAAAACATCCCATCATCCCTTACATGCATGGCTTTTCCCATAAAATTAAGAAGGTGGCGGCTAAGTATAGTGTCAAGGTAGTTTTCTCAGCAAAGACGAAAGTAGGGGCTGTGTTGTCCTGCTGTAAATAATCTGTATGAAGACAGGCCTAGAGATATCACTAATAAATGCTCCAAGCGTGCTGATCACCGGGCGGTTGATTGCAAGAGATGTAGTTTAAAGGTAACGTTCAAATGTGACCGGTGCTATGTCGGTCAAACTGGCCGATGCTTGAATGTTAGGTTAAAAGAGCACTTGACCAATTTGAAGGGAAGGCCGGAAACACATTTAGCAATGCATTGTGCGAGTTGTTCTTTGGGTTCGTGTAGTCTTTTGTGTAACCAAACTGATGTTTTGTATAGTCTCCTAATCAGAAAACAAGAGATTTTAGAAGCTTGGCACATCTGTAGACTTCAAGACATGTGTGCCAGTCAGCCATCCCGAGCGCTGCATGAGAACGAAATTGACTTGCTAAACAAGATGTGATACTGCAGCGGGTCTATTAAAGGCTTTGTTTTGTTTTTGTGATTGAATACACTATGCCATTCTACTCATGCGCAGTGATCATGAGGTACTTGTAGCGAGTGTATATAGTAGTTTCTTTTGAGTATAGGTCAGCTGACAGTCTGCGCTGGTCCTTGCGAATTTTAGTCTGTGTTTTCGTGCTGTGTGCGCAAAATTACCATTATGAAACCGTTCACCATCATCACGACGCCGCTCACTGTCGCCGATGCGACACGACCACAAACACTAGTCGCCGCGACCACACGACCACAAACACTAGTCGCCGCAGTCCACGAGGCAAGGGCTGCGACGTTATCGAACTGCGAAAGCCCTCAGGGAAGCCCACCGAACATGATAGACGTTTTTGTGGACGGTGTTCGCGCATCTGCCCTTATCGACACTGGAGCCGCCGTAGCCGTTGTGGACGCTAAAGTTAGCTGACTACTACGAAACGTTTCGACGCCACATTTCGGGCTCCCTCTCCGTACAGCCAGCGCCCAAAGTATTGACCCGATGGCTGTATGCACAGCCCGCGTCGTCATTCAGGATACTCTGTACGCCGTCCAATTCATTCTAATTTCTTTATGCTCTCAGGACGAACATCCTGGGATGGGAATTTCTCGCCCGCCACGACGCCGTATTCATTGCGCACCAGCCGAAAGAGAGCTCTCACCATTGTCAGATTTGACGCCGGCAGACAGTCCATCGATTGCGACCAAGGTACTCGTCATAGAGGGCACCACAGTTCCTGCAAACTCGTCAACGGCTGTGCCAGTCTATTGCACCGCTCTCTGCGACACCATAAGTCACTCAGGACGACACCGATATTTTAGTTACCAACCCATCCCCGTTCATTGTTACGTTGGTGCGAGGGGAATGTCTCGGCAGAGTGGAACCCTCGAAGACCCACAAGTTATGGACACACCAGGTGACACGCACTGCGGCAGCTCCTGTACGCTGTGCGTTTCCACATCTGATTCGTCATTGCTGATGTATTTCGTTCCTGGATTGCTGACAACCTTAGGCCGGTCGAGCGTTCCCAGCTGCTATGCACGTTGGAAGAATTTCGTTCATTTTTCGATGTCTCGCAAATTTCCCAGCCGAACATCTGATATCACGGTATGCACCGACACTGGCGCCCAACCACCACTGCGGCATCGTCCATATCGCGTATCTCCAGCAGAGCTTCGCGTAATTCACGAGCAAGTCGAAGACATGCTGCGGCGCGTTATTCGGCCTTCGAACAGCCCGTGGGTGTCTGCTGTCGTTCTCGTTGCGAAGAAGGACGGCTCTGTGCGGGTCTGTGTGGACTATCGATGACTGAATAAGATCAACGGTAAGGACGTGTACCCTAACTCGAATAGACGAAACCGTTCACAGTCTGCAAGGAGCAGAATTGTTTTCGTAGCTCGATTGCACTCGGTCTTGGCAAGTCCCCATGGCTGATGACACTCGACCGAAGACGGCCTTTGTCAAGCCGGACGGCTTGTACGAATTGAACGTCATGCCTTTGGGGCTGTGTAATGCGCCCGCAACCTTTAAGGGGCATGATGGATACGTTCCGATCAACATAAAATAGCGACGTGCCTGTGCTACCTCGACGACGTTGGCGTTTTCGCACCGGACTTCTCCACGCATCTTCAACGCCTGCGGCATGTTTGGACGCGTTTGAGCAACGCCGGGCAACAACTTATCTAAAGAAGTGCTGATTTGCAGCACGGCAGCTGAAAATACTAGGCTACGTCGGAATTCTCCCTGGTTCAGCCAAGCTTTCGGCCATGACAGAATTCCCGAAACCTATGTCCGTCATGAAATGCGCAGTTTCGTAGGACTATGCTCCTACTTTAGGCCCTTCATCCGAAACTTCGCGACTATCATACTGCCGCTGACTAAGCTCCTTGGCACCAACGGGCCCCCCAATCGTGGTCATCAGAGTGCGGCGATGCTTTCGCAAAGCTCCGCCGTGTGTTGACGTCCTCCCATGCTAAGCCACTATGACCTACGGCCCCAACAGAGGTACACACGCACGCCAGCGGTGTTCGCCTCGCCGCTGTCCTTGCGCAGCGCAAGCCATCCTTCCAGGAATATATCGTGGCATAGGCAAGTCGTATGCCTTACTAAAGCGGAGACCAGCTCCACCGCTACGGAAGAATAATGCCTGGCAATCACGGGACCCTTACGAAATTCCGCCCTTAATTGTGTGGCAGCCCATTTGATGTCGTCACCGACCTCACTTGCTCTGTGCTGGTTATCTTCATTGAAGAATCTTCAGACCGTCTCGCGCGGTAGCACATTGCCTGCAAGGCTACGACATCCCTGCTGCACCGCCACTGACGCCAGCATGCTGACGCCAACGCCCTTTCGCGCATATTCGTCATGACAATGCCCACAGCTCAGTATCGAACTTTGCCGTTTTGCCATCGCATTCACACCATCGCCACCGAACAACGCAAGGATCAATGGCTTGTGTCACTGATAGACTTGCTGACTGGTCCATCGGCTACACCATCCACTCGCGCGTTGTGGTCGTCAAGTTCACCACTGACCGTCGCGACAACCTCCTCCACCGACGCAATTACGAAGGCGACGGCTGCCAGTGGCTACTAGTAATAGCCAGCAGTCTGCGTTCTCATATATTTGAGTCGTTCCACTCTGATCTGCAGTGTGCACTCTGGAGTATCAAAACCTACCACCGCATTCTCCAACGGTGCTTTTGGCGAGAGATGTACCGCTACGTGTCGAGGTTCGTTTGCGCCTGCATCGATTGTCAGCGCGCAAAACTCTACCTGCCCTGACCGACCGTTTGGGCGCGGTGGCGTCGATTTGTATGGGCCATTTTCCTGACATCGCTGGTAACCGCTGGGCCATCGTCGCTGTAGACCACCTCAGGCGATACGCTGCAACTGCCGCCCTCCCAGCGGCTACAGCGCCCTCTTCGGCTCCTTTCGGCCAGAGCGCAGCTCGTCCTGAGAGTCGGCCCCTCCTTGACTGCCGCTGTAGTGTATCGTCACCGAGTGCCCGTTAACACACGTCTTTACAATTCATTTATACCTGGCATCGTTATACAGCCCCACTAGTAGCGAAAACATCAATGGGGGAATACTCTTTTTTCCTGCCTCTGATGTCACGAAGCACGCGATCATTTTTTGCGAGCTGGCAGCTGACCCATAGTTCCTGGCGTACTACCTGAAGGCATCAGTCTGCCAGAAGGCAGACTCGCGTCACGCTGGACAAGTTTTGGTATAGTTGAAATTATGAAACTGCTCGCACAACTCCTACATGGCGTATTGTAAATCATGACGTCCATCATATCTATATCACAATTTTTACGACCCTGTTTTAATGGTCACATTACACACGTGTCATCCCATACAAATTTCGGTGTATGTGAAACTAAAGGAGTGCTGTTTCTTGGCGAGTTCGAAATTCATACTTGGAAGGGTAGCGCTAGTAGACACGACTAGAGGAACACCACGGACACACCAGACGGAAGCGCTCTAGCAACTGTTTTTTATTGAAAAATCCACCCTACATATATACATCGCTTTTATGGCCACGTGACAATTTCAGCGCAGTGACGAATTGAGGAACATAATTTCTTTTCTGACAACACTATCGACGGTGTGCCTGGCACTTCTCGCCCCTTCTTTGATTATGGTCTTTGCTTCGCTGATTTCTCGAGTGCACTTATCTTTGTGGCGGCTGATTATGATACAATTTGAATAAACAGGTGAACAGCAGTGCAGTGATTGTGGTTGTTCCCCTGTTTATTCAAATTGTATCATAATCAGCCGCCACAAAAGATAGTGCACTCGAGAAATCATCGAAGCAAAGACCATAATCAAAGAAGGGGCGAAATGTGTCAGCCACACCGTCGATAGTGTTGTCAGAAAAAAGAATTTATGTTCCTCAATCGTCACTGCGCTGAAATGTTACGTGGCCATAAAAGCGATTGTATATCTGTAGGGTGGATTTTTTTCAAGAAAAAACCAGTTGCTAGCGCGCTTTCCGTCTGTGTGTCCGTGTGTCTTCCTCTAGTCCGTGTCTACTAGCGCTACCTTCAAGTATGAAACTAAAGAAAACGGGCACGTGAACACGGATAGATAGATAGATAGATAGATAGATAGATAGATAGGATAGATAGATAGATAGATAGATAGATGATGGATGTAGAATAGATAGATAGATAGATAGATAGATAGATAGATAGATAGATAGATAGATAGATAGATAGATAGATAGATAGATAGATAGATAGATAGATAGATAGATAGACTTCAGGTGCATTGATTTCGCTAAGAAACGGGACGTTAACCCCAGATATTATTATTTCGCTAAGAAATGCCTCGCTTTTAAACCCTAACCAGCGAAACGCCATCTGGCTGACTTCTCCGTCGAAAGCATAGTGTCCTCAACAGATACAGTCAATTCCTTGATGACAGCCCGCTTACCTCACAGAACACTGTCACTCAATTCCTAATAATGCTGCAATTATGGGCGAATATCGAGTTGTTTGTTTCATTTGGACCGCATGATTATCTGTTCTGTTCATTCATGTGTACCAACTAGGACAATGAGACGTTCATAGCTGCATGCCTCCTGAATTTTGTCCGCGCTCTTGTCTTGAAGTTACCCGCGACCATGAAATGTAGCTTTCCTTAACGAGTATTGCCTAGTGATGCAGAACTATCGGTAAATTGACTATCGATAGTATCGACAGTTTTTTTGAAACTATCGATAGTGCTATCGGTAGTACCATCGTTAATATTTACTATAGCGCTATTACTTATTACTGCCACGCGTGTTTATTGGTTTGTTTTCACGTATTGGAATTCCCCACAAAGACTGTTTAGCAACGTTTGACACAGACCGCGCCGTAATGTGTGAGAACCTTCACAATTGTTTGAGATCATTCTGTTAAGATTACGCGCCGGACGCGAATAGTCAAAGTTTATTTGAGAACATACGAGAGCACTAGCGATAACGCTGGAAGGTTTGATGACGATGTATAAAGGACGACACGTTCCACCGATGATCTCACGACTGCTCCCGCCGCTATCAATGCGCAGTATGTATCGTTTGTATTTTGGAGTTTTGATTTTCTGGACACCCTGAGTTCGCCCAAATAAAGAGCTCCGTATTTCCCAGTCTTCCTGCAGCATTCTTCACCGTCACAAGCACGTGACAATACTATCAGATAGTGGTGTGAATAATGATGCGGTTGCTGGTCGGCCATATTGCCAAAATATTTGCGATAGCCTACTACCAGCTTGGCTTAATTATGAGGAATTTTTGGCAGAGAAATAATTATTTCAGCCGTCAAAATGGCGGAATATGTCCATCAATAAATTCGTATCCAAAGCAACCAGTTACACCCTACAATTAACTTACTGGTATTTTTTTTTATTTTGAAATCATAAAATGCAATATCACTTTGAAGCCGTGCAGTCCTACCCCATTTAAAGGCTTCCTTTTCCGCTACAGCTGAAACCGTTTGACTTTATGATCATGTGTCAGCAAAGCACTCTGGTGAAGAACGCAATGATGTCAACTTTCTTGCCCTTCAGCCTGCTCCTCCGGCTCCACTATGTACCCACGCGCGCAGAAAACCAAGTTTATTCTGCGAGTGAGTCGGCGCAGTTGATTTATACTATCGATAGTACCATCGAATTTCTTACTATCGATAGCGCTATCGATAGTATTGTTCACTATCGATAGTTCGATAGTGACTCAGCTATCGATAGTATCGATAGTACCATCGATAGTTCTGCATCACTAGCAACCGTAGCCACAAAGTTGTGATGTTAATCCGTTGGGCAGGATAAGGTGCTAGTGCGTTCGTAAACAATTTACAAGTTATGACTATCGTCAGGTAAAGTGACATGTGGACTGCAGTATTGCATAGCACTGGCAAGTGTCATAATTACGCTTTTTATTTCTTGTTAGGGTTGAGCATAAATCTCTTTTTACACGTTGTGACAATGATATCAACTACATGAGAGTCCAGGGCCCTATCCAGTGTTGTACGGAACGGCGTTCCAAGGAACGACGTTCCAGGAACTAGTTCCTTTTAGGAGGAACGGAGGAACGCCACCGTTTCATTACGATTGGGTGGAACTGTAACGGTAACATCGTTGCCTTTGCGAGGAAACGGCAGAGGGAACGCGTTTCTTCTGCAACCGTTCCACTGCATTGAACATGCACACGTATGCTGCGTATCGTGCAGAAGATGGGCGACACTGTGAGGTGCGAAAATATACCTCTCGCCTGTCCCGTGACTATGACGCGTCCTGGTGTTCACTTTAAAGGCCCTCGCCGAGCGCAGGGAAACGCTCGACGCCGAGGCCGACCATGTACTACGGGAGCAACTGCGTCCCACAATGTTTAAAAATGACACAAATTGTAAACGATTCGCATCGTCCGCTTGGCGCCTTGAAAACTAAAAAAGAGCGCCCACCTCTGACAACACAAAAACAAAAGGTTTGTCATGCAAGAATCAATACGAGGTTCACCAGTTGCGTTTTTAACGTTATATAGAGGTGCCCTTTTCGTGGCAGTCCGGTCTTACATAGACCCAACAGGCCGATGTTTCAATGAGGGTGCACAGGAGCACAACTGGTCCTTGCGCGCTGGCACGGACAGCAATCTGGCCAAGGTGCATTGCAAGAAATGCGACAGTAAAGCTGTTTGCCTGATCTGGAGTATAGAGCTGAAAGGGAAGTCATCAATGCGTTCTACATCGCCAAAAGGCGCGATAGCTGGGTCAGCTCTCCTTCCATATGACCATTAAGAGATGATATAGAATCCTTCGATGGACACATCGGGTCACTCCCGCGTACGTGATGCGCACGCGTTCTTGTTATTTTTCTTTACATTGTCATTGTGCGATTGCTCCTTGCTATTATCTTTTGTTATTTTGTAGAACGCATAAATGACATGCTTTCCGCAAATATTCAGTGGGAAGTTGTGCGCTTGTGTGTGCGTATGTGTTCCTGTTTTCGTCCGGTCTTCTTCGCGCAGTTTAAATTCCTGTTGAAGGTATTCCTTCAACATTCGAGTTATCCCCGCCGCTATTGGTGTACAATATTATTAAAGTTTAGTTCGATAGCCGTCGCACTGGCAACGTCCTCTATCATGCAATAAACAATACGCGTACATCCAGCGCTATATTGTTGTTGCGCCCGCTGAGCCTGCCTTCGCCCCTACGATTTCGGTTGACTTTCTTTTGATTTGTGTACAACACGGCAGTACCCTCAATAATTTTCATAGAACAGCTGTTCAAAATCACCAACGAAGTGCTGACGAGATGTTGGTATCCGTCTGACGGATACCAACACCGAGATGCAACTGTTGCTGAGTGCGAACGAGAGACCTTACAAAGTTGTGAATACTTATGGTGGACATTATTTTCTACTCACGCTGCCAATATTGAATCAAACTCAATAAACGCCTGTACATTGCCCCTGTTGATGAGGTTTCCCGCGCAAGAAATTAATTATGTTAGTGTATGTGTGGAAATTTCTATTTAATATCTCAAGCGCAGTATACTAACTGCGCACTTGTTGACCTATACGTGGAATGTGCCACATGTGTTGCACATTTATAGACGAGCACGAAAGTTGCACTTACACTGTGTGCAGTATGGCTGGTGGGTCTCTAAGTATTCATCTGGGAGCGTTTCTTTAGATTCCTTATATATATATATATATATATATATATATATATATATATACATATATATATATATATATATATATATATATAGATATATATATATATATTGTAAGGTGTTTATTGACGGCGCGATTGACGGTGACGATGCACAGCGACGACAGTCACAACGGAGCGCAACCTCGCAGACTCTCACGAGCTCGAGCACGAGGGGCGTGCTCCCCGACAAGAGGCGAAGAGGTCGACCCACTAGAAGGTGCTCGAGAGGACGGCCCATTACAGTGTTCCAATGCTTCTCTACAATTACCCCGGGTACGAAAAAGGGAGTCCTCTGGCGACCTAACAGTTGGTCACTATGAGCGGGTCAATGGTAGGGCTTGAGGCGCTCCACGTTGACAATGTCGCGCCCTCGACGGCGCATGTCCGAAGATGGTTCATGGGTTCAATCAGGTAGTTGACCGGGGATGTGCGTTCGACGACACGGTAGGGGGCCTTCGTATTTGGGCTGTAGTTTGGAAGAGAGGCCAGTTGCAATGGTAGGGACCGAGAGCCATACGAGCGCTCCAGGTAGGAACGTGGGTGCAGAAGTGTTGGTCTCACCGCGGATGCTCTTCTGCCGCTCTTGGTCATGCGTAGTAAAGGTTCTGGCAAGCTCGCGACACTCCTCAGCAAGTCTGGCTGTGGCAGAAATAGGCGCACACTCAGATCGATCCGGCTTGTATGGAAGGATTGTGTCGATGGTGTGCGACGGGTGCCTGCCATACAATAAGAAAAATGGTGAGAACCAGTGGTGCTTTGAGGTGCGGTATTGTAGGCGTAGGTGACGAAAGGCAGATGGAATCCCAATTTGTGTGATCGGCGGCGACGTACATCGAGAGCATGTCGCCGAGCGTGCGGTTAAAGCGTTTCCGTGAGCCCATTCGTCTGCGGGTGGTAAGTAGTAGTTTTGCGGTGAACAACGTTGCACTCTGAGGATGGCTTCGACGACTTCCGACAGGAAGACACGGCCTCGATCGCTCAGCAGCTCCTGGGGTGGACCGTGGCGCAGCATGAATCGGTGGAGCAGGAAGGAGGCCACATCGCGCGCTGTAGCCGCTGGGAGGGCGGCAGTTTTCGGCGTATCGCGTAAGGTGGTCTACAGCGACGATGGCCCAACGGTTACGAGCCGACGTCAGAGGAAGTGGCCCATACAAATCGATGCCAACGCGCCCAAACGGTCGGTCAGGGCAAGGTAGAGGTTGCAGACCCACCGGCGACAGGTGCGTTGAAGTTTTGCGGCGCTGACAATCGATGCAGGAGCGAACGAACTTCTGCACGTAGCGGTACATGCCTCGCCAGAAGTACCGTTGGCGAATGCGGTGGTATGTTTTCGATACACCAGAGTGCGCACACTGCGGATCAGCGTGGAACGATTCGCATATGTCAGAACGCAGACTGCGGGGTATTACTAGTAGCCACTGGCGGCCGTCGGCGTTGTAATTGCGTCGGTGAAGGAGGTCGTCGCGAATGGCGAAATGGTGGGCTTGACGACGCAACGCGCGAGTGGATGGTGTTGCCGATGGATCAGTGAGCAAGTCTATCAGTGAAGCGATCCATTCATCCTTCCGCTGTTCGGTAGCAATAGTGTGAACGTCGATGGAACAAACGGCATTGTGAGACATTGAGCTGTGGGTATCGTCAGGCAAGGGGGAGCGCGAGAGTGCGTCGGCGTCAGCATGCTGGCGTCCGTTGCGGTACAGCACGCGGATATCGTAGTCCTGTAGGCGAAGTGCCCAGCGGGCGAGGCGGCCCTGATGGATCCTTCAATGATGACAACCAGCAGAGTGCATGGTGGTCGGTGATGACATCAAATGGGCGACCATACAAATAAGGTCGGAACTTCGTAAGGGCCCAGATGATCGCCAGGCATTCCTTTTCGGTGACGGTGTAATTGGTCTCGGCTTTGGTGAGCGTACGACTTGCATATGCCACGACATATTCAGGGAACCCTGGTTTGCGCTGCGCAAGGACAGCGCCAAGGCCAACACCGCTGGCGTCTGTGTGTACCTCTGTAGGGGCCGTAGGGTCGTAGTGGCGTAGTATGGGAGGCGACGTCAACAAACGACGGAGCTTCGCGAAAGCGTCGTCGCACTCTGACGACCACGAATTGAGGGGCCCGTTACTTCTGAGGAGCTTCGTCAGTGGCGATATGATAGTCGCGAAATTTCGAATGAAGCGCCGAAAGTAGGAACACAGTCCTACGAAACTGCGCAGTTCTTTGACGGACGTAGGTTTGGGGAACTCGGTCACGGCCCGAAGCTTGGCTGGATCAGGGAGAATGCCGTCCTTGGACACGACGTAACCGAGTATGGTCAGCTGCCGTGCTGCAAATCGGCACTTTTTAGATTCAGTTGTAGACCGGCGTCGCTCAAATGCGTCAAAACATGCCGCAGGCGTTGAAGATGCGTGGAGAAGTCCGGAGCGAAAACAACGACGTCGTCGAGGTAGCACAAACATGTGTGCCATTTCAGGTTGCGCAGAACGGTATCCATCATGCGCTCAAAGGTCGCGGGCGCATTACACAGCCCAAATGGCATGACGTTGAATTCGTACAAGCCGTCGGGCGTGACAAAGGCGGTCTTCGGTCGAGCGTCATCAGCCATAGGTACTTGCCAGTACCCTGAGCGCAAATCGAGAGATGAAAAGAATTCGGCTCCTTGCAGGCTGTCAATTGCGTCGTCTATTCGCGGTAGTGGATACACGTCCTTACGAGTGATCTTGTTGAGCTCGGTCGGTAGTCCACACAGAACCGCACGGAACCGTCCTTCTTCGCAACAAGAACGACAGGAGACGCCAGGGGCGGTTAGAATGTCGAATAACGTCGCGTCGAAGCATGTCGTCAACTTGCTCGTTGAATACACGGCGTTCTGTGGGAGATACGCGATATGGACGTTGCCGCAGTGGCGGCTGGGCGCCAGTGTCGATGCGATGCGTAACGGCGGACGTGCGGCCGAGAGAACTTTGAGCGACATCGAAAGAAGAGCGAAATTCTTCAACAGGCCCAGAAGCTGGGAACGCTGGACCGGCGTAGGTCGTCAGCAATGGAGGAACCAAATACATCAGCGGGTGATGAACCAGACGTCGAGAACAGCGCCGAGCGTACTGGAACTGTGGCAGTGCATTTCTTCTGGTTCGTCCATGACTTGTGCGTCTTCGAGGGGTTCCAGGCTGCCGAGACATTCCCCTCGCAGCAACATAACACTGTACGGAGATGGGTTGATAACAAAAATTGACGTACTGCCCTGAGTGACCTGCACGGTCGCGAAAGGCACCAGCAAGCCTTTTCTCGTGCAAACACGGTCAGATGGTGAGAGAAGTGCAACGGCGTCGGAGAGACTGGCGCAGTACACTGACACCGCCGTTGACGAGTCTGCAGGCACCTTGGTGTCGTCTTTGACAAGGACCTTGCGCGCAGCCGACGGACCGTCTGCCGGCGTCAAATCAGCGAATGGTGAGAGCTCTATTTCGGCTGGTGCGCAATGAATGACGGCGTCGTGGCGGGAGAGAAAATCCCATCCTAGGATGACGTCCGTGAGAGCAGGCAGGAATTATGATCAATTCGACGGCGTACAGAGCATCTTGAATAATGACGCGGGCTGTGCACACCGCTGTAGGGTTAATACTTTGGGCGTTGCTGTACGGAGGGAGAGCCCAGAAAGCGGCGTCGTCACTTTTCGCAGTAATCGGCTAAATTTGGCGTCCATAACGGATACGGCGGCTCCAGTGTCGATAAGGGCAGATGCGCGAACACCGTCCACAACCACGTCTATCACGTTCGAGGGGCTTCGCTGAGGGCTTTCGCAGTTCGATAGCGTCGCAGCCCTTGCCTCGTGGACTGCGACGACTAGTTTTCCTGGTCGCGTGAGACCGGACGTGGCCGCATCGGCGACAGTGAGCGACGTCGTGGAGACGGTGAACGGCGGGTAGATGGTGCAGGGCGGGACGTCGGCGACATAGGCGGCGCTTGGTCATAATAAGGGTGGCTTGATGGGCTGGTGAGCGTTGACGCGACCCGAGGCGGCTGTACGCGATTGCAGTAGCGTGCGACGTGACCGGCGCAACCGCACGCAAAACAGATGGGGCGGTTGTCGGAAAGTGCGCCAGCGGTTCGCGGGTCCCATCCATGTCCGCAGAACGGGATGGACGAGGCGGCTGCTGATATGGGTGCATTGTGGGCAGCAGTCGGGGCCTGGGGACTACGTCGACGTATGTAGGAGGCACAGCCGCGTCGAAGGCCTGGGTCCTGACGACGGCTTCGGCGTAACTTCGCGGGTCAGTCGCAGGAATCGCTGGGGGCGGCCTGGCTACAGCTTACGCGTAGCTTAGTGGCGCAGGCACTGGAGGCGGCTGGTGGTATTCAGGAATGACCTCCGCGATTCTTGCTGAATCGCCCGGCGGAGGGGAGGCAAAAGTGTAGTTGGCGGCTGGTCAACATGCTGCGGTGGAGCGAAAGCCAGTAGAGAGACCTGGCGGGCAATTTCCTCACGCACGAACGACTTGATTTCGGCGAGCAAGGTGGAGTGGTCAGCAATGGCGGACAAGCCCGCGAGATCAGCATCGCGTGATGGCGGTCGACGGGTCATCAAGCGCTGCCGGCGCAGCTCCTCGTAGCTTTGGCACAGCGTAATGACCTCTGCCACTGTGCGAGGGTTTTTGGCCAGCAGCATCGTGAAGGCATCGTCGTCGATACCCTTCATATATTCCTGATTCGGTCAGACTCCGACATGCTCGCGTCGGCTTTCTTGCACAGGTCAAGGATGTCTTCAATATAGCTCGTGAACGACTCACCTGCCTGCTGAGCTCGTTCACGTAAACGGTGTTCGGCTTGGAGCTTCCGAACGGCAGGGCGGCCAAACACGTCGACGATGGCGGTCTTGAAATCGGACCACGTCGGGAAATCGGATGCATGGTTGTTGTACCACATGCCTGCCACACCCGCGAGGTAGAAAACCAAGTTGCTGAGCTTGCCTGCTTCGTCCCATTTATTCGGAACACTCACCCGTTCGTAAATCGCGAGCCAGTCCTCCACGTCGGTGCCATCCGCGCCGGTGAAGATAGGAGGGTCGACGGATGCGAGGGCACCGGGGACAAGCGGTCGGGGCAGGAGGCGACGTTTGCTGAGCGGCGTCTTTGCGGCATGGTAGATGGTACGGTACGGGATCGTAGCTCCAGGGGCATCGAATGGAGACCGAAGTTGTGGTGACGGTACAGCACTCTCCACCACTTTGTAAAGGTGTTTATTGACGGCGCGATTGACGGTGACGATGCACAGCGACGACAGTCACAACGGAGCGCAACCTCGCAGACTCTCACGAGCTCGAGCACGAGGGGCGTGCTCCCCGACAAGAGGCGAAGAGGTCGACCACTAGAAGGTGCTCGAGAGGACGGCCCCATTACAGTGTTCCAATGCTTCTCTACAATATATATATATATATATATATATATATATATATTATAAGCTGCTTCCGGCGATGTCAAATTCGTACTATATATGTACCTTGATGTGAGCTACATGTTGCTAACTTTATTTCACCTCAGGATTATCCGACACTGTATCTCGATTAAAACGTCAAATGTGCCGTTAATGTAATGACACTTTCCAATTTTTTAATTTTAACTGGAACGCGTTCCTTCGCGTTAGGAGAACTTGTCACGGGAACGCGTTTCAAAATTGGGAAGGAACGAGGAATGAGCTGCCGTTCCTGTTTTAGAAGAACGTGTACAACACTGCCCTATTCTCCTATCATAAGCTTTGGATTTTCCGTGCAGGAAATATGAGTCGTCCAAGCTCTTGGTTTGAACCGGCCATATGTCAATCTGCACTGGCACAATATGTGGCGAAAAAGGATAAACCGTACCGCACAGTGTTGGATGCAAAGATATTCATATTCACAAATACTGGAAAACATGGCAAGAGTACACTAAAGGTAAAGTGAGGACGTGGACGTGCAGACTGCATAACACTGGCAAGGGTCATAATCACGCTTTATTTATTGCATGGTTGGGCATAAAATATATTTTTATTCGTTTGCAACAAGATGTCAATACATGAGAGTACAGGCCCATTCTCATATCGTAAGCTTTAGATTTTCCCTGCACTAAGTATGAGTCGCGAAGCTTTGGGTTTGAAGCCGCCATATGTTAATATTCATTTGCACAATATATGTGCAGTAAAGGATACGTGCACAGTGTTCGATGCAAAGATGTATTCATAGTGCACAAAATACTGGAAGACACGGCAACAACATTGGAGGTAAAGTGAGGTGAGGAATGCGGTATTACATAGCACTGACAAGTGTCATATTACGCTTTTAATTTCTTGTCATGGTTGAGCATAAAAGTTATATTTACACATTGCGCAATGATGTGAACTACATGAGAGTCGAGGCCCTATTATCATCTCATAAGTTTAGATCTTCCGTGCATGAAATATCAGTCGTCGAAGTTCTGGAGTTTGAAGCGGAGCGGCCATATGTTAATATGCATTGACACATTATATGTGCAGATAAAGATAACCGAACCGCAAAGATATAGCATAGTGCACAAATACTGGAAAACACGGCAAGATACCACTGGAAGAATATCACTTGACGGAATTTAAAGGTAAGTGTATCGCGCGAACACTCTCTCTATAGACCACAGCGAATTCCATGCGTAGCGCTCATATGTGCATCGCGCGTCGCGCCATCTATCGCAAGCTCGACGAGCAAGTCCCGGACTGCCATGCCAGCAGACGCTCCAACAGAGCAAACTCGAAACTTCTGAAATTCAGTCCACCGGAGAGCGTTTTTCGCGTTTTTTTTTCTAGCCTGGACATTTTTTGCTGTCTTATTGGAAACATCAAGAGCACCTTCATCAAGCAAGCCGTGCAGCATTGTTATACAGTACGTGCTGAGCAGGCTCCGGAAGCAACCTCGTCAAGTACGTAGGCTGTTACATTTGTTGAAAAACAAAGCCTTCTCTCCATAGTGCATGTGAGTCGTAATTGCAGTGCCGCTCGTGAAAGAGTGAACGATGTTTTGTTGCGCATATTTCAAGTTGCGCTCAACATTTTGTCAAAAGTTCTCATTCCACATGCATTGCGTGATAATTAGTGTAGGTTTTGCGGGTAGCTTCGCATAGCGCAATTTTTGTTTCACGAGGATAATCTGCCTTACGCGCGCGGTTACATGTACAAAAGCTCACAGATATCCACGAAGCGAAATAAAATTTACCCTGGGAGCTTGCTCCACAGGTTAATTAGGTAAACCGTGAATCATCTGTACACGAAAAAATAAACTGCGCCTACATTCAGGACACAAGAAGAAGGAAGGGACAGGACTGTGCTGGTCCCGTCACTCTTTCTTTCTTCTTGTGTCCTGTATGTAGGCGCAGTTCTATGTTTTCGATGTCTTACAACAAGCCCCCCACCGTACCCCTAGTACCATGCTCAAAAATATATATCAAGAAGTGACACGAGTTATTGGTGTGATTGTATACACATTATAGACACAATGTTGGTTACATATCGATGCACTATATACACAACTTACATAAATTCGCGAGCTCTCACCGCAGGTCTAGGCGGCGAGCCCACGCTGCTGCTGCATGCGAGCCATCCGCGCTGCTGCCTTGGCTTCTTCGGGTTCATGATTGAGCAGCGGTAGCGTAGTGCACTGAGTACATCCGGCGAAAGAGAAAGGAAGCGCGCCAAGAGCGAGCGCTATGTAAGGCGCGACCCTCCAGCGGTCTCTATCAATCAAACTACAGCACGCGCCGATGGCGAAGGGCCGCCTCAGCGGCGGGAGCGTCATCTAGGAGCGCTCTTGAATCAAACGGAGAGCACACCTGCGCCTCTATCGGGAGCAATGAGAATTAGCATACAGGGCAGGAGGGACGAGAGAGATACCGCCCAGCAAAAACAGCAAGCTCCTAAACACGACCTCGCTGAGTACTCGTGAGTCGTACAGCTCGCGAAAGAGCGAAATGATGTTTTGTTGCCGCACATTTGAAGTTACGCTGAAGATTTTGTGAAAACTCATCATTCAACATGCATCGCGTTTTAATTAGCGTACTTTTGCGGGTAGTTTCACGGAACGCAATTTTTATTCAGGGAGCACTCTTACAATAATGTGGTTTGCTCACAAAAGCGTGCTATCACAGAGTATCACCTGCAGTATTGTTCATCGGACCCTTTTGGAAGCCATCTGCGCGATTTCAATCCTGTAATAATGCTTTACAAGCGTAACTGTGCTACCCTTGCTTAAGCCGATACTGAAATGGGCGGAATCCCGCAGTGTTTCATAAATGGGTGCTGTGTAAATATGATAAAATTTCGCTGTTTCTGCAAGCGCTACGGCCGGCGTCGGCGACGTAAAGAATATTGCTGCGAGTACTCTTTTACGTACCAAAATATGTATTCTGTGCAGCTGGATGCCTTGTGTCCAAATAAATTTGGGGACATCTATTAATGGAGTCAAGGGGCGACGTTCAGCCAGCTGTTCGGGAACACCATACCATTACTACCATTTGAAGACGAAAGCTTGTAATATTCAAGGCACGGATGCTATCGAAAGCACTAAAGCACTAACCGGTGCAGTTTAAATTAGGCAGTTCAAATGTGCTTAACATGTTGATGACCTAGAAAACGCAAGCAGGAGAAATAGCCTAATAATTTATGACTTACATGAGCCTAGAACTGAATCGTCAGAAGACTTAGAACGAAAAGTAAACGAGGAAGTTTTTAGTAAAAGCTAGGCTTTAGTGTAACCGGCATTGAAAGGTGTCACAGACTCGGAAGAAAAACCGAAAATAAAACCCGTCCAGTGATTCTAAAGTTTCTTGACTACGAGAGAAAAAATGCCCTGATTAAAGCATCGTAAACTAAGGTAGTGAATTATCACTATCTGAAGACTTTCCAAGCGAGTGCGTGACACACAGAGGCTTCTATGGGGAATTCTAAGGAAGAAAGGCAGAGAAATATTAAAGTAAAGGGTTACGATAAGTTGAGCGACATCGATGGGGGACTTTGTTTGGCTGGGATGCTGAAAAAAGATCCCGATATAAGCAACAAATCAAATCCTCAAAATTGACAGAATAAACCCAAGCGTGGCCCTTTAGGAATACTTAATGTAAATTGTAGGAGCGTGATTAACAAGCGTACAGTTAGAGTGAATACTTTTGTCTTAAACCCCGATATTGTATATTGACGGAGACATGGTTAAGTGACGAAATATGATAGCGAGTTCATTCCACTTGGATATAGCCGATTCAGAAAGGAGAGGGGTAGCAGGATGGCGGTTGTAGCCATTCTTTTCAAGGACACATTAAGCTCGTAAAAATGCCTGATTCCATCCTTCAGTCGACGAATTATGATGCACTGTCCGCAAATGCATCAACTTTGCATGGCATGATTTCAAGCGCACTCTGTATCACATCCCAAGAAATAAAATAAATGATGTGTGTTTTGTGTGAGCTACAGGAATTAATGTTAATTAGCGCGTAAATAAAACATATAATTATTCAGGAATCAGTCAGCTTCAATCCTTGCATAAAAGGAATCAACTATTCGGCCCAAAAATGCCTGCACATTTTGTTTTTTGGTTTTATGCTTCTCGAGCGAACAAAAGAAATACTCTTGACGTTGGTCCTGGAACGTCGCACGTCGAAGGATCGTTCGAACATGGTAGTGTCTCTAGCAAAGTGATCATCAGGAGCAATATAAATCGCAATGAAGTTAAATAAGCGCTATTGTCCTCTCAGGAAGCCTGCACGAAGTGGCACACGAAGTTTCAGGCCATTGAAGAAACCACGCGGGCGTGATGCGACGAACTTGATGTGTACAATTGTAGACACCGTGACTGAAAGGGTTATTAGGTGTTGAATGTATCTTTTGCAAAGCCTACCATGAAAATGTTACATATGTTATAGCTGCTCTGTAGAGACCTCCTAGCTTTGGTGTGATGTTTGGATTCTTTGAAGCTTTACATCAGCGAGCATGTGACATCCGGTTGATCGCATCATTCTCTCGAGAGATTTCAACTTGTCAAACATCGATTGGGTAACGATGTCGCTCAAAAGTGATAAAGACTGTTTGGGGAGAGGCCATGCTAGACATTGCCTTTCCTTTTGTCACATTAGTCAATACATATACTAGAATACAGGGTAATTCTGAAACAATTCTGGACCTCTTCTTTGTAAGTGCGATCATTAGTAGTCAAATACGCGATGTATTTCCCGGTATATCGGATCACGAGGCTGTATTATTAAACAATACATAATATGAATGGGAAAGACAACTCTAACGCGATGATGCCTCAATTATAGACATGCTTTCGTTTAACCTAGATTCATTTTCAGAAAATGTTGTAGACGTGCATGAACTATGGGAACCGTTTAAAATATTGCTAAGTGTGCATTGAAAATTATGTACCAACCATTCTTCAGAAAAGAAAAAAAAGAATCCCTGGATTTCTCGTGAGACGCTGAGATTGAAAAGACAGCTTAAGAGGTTAAAAAATAAAATGAAAAAATCAACCACTGCTTCACCAGATCAACGAGGGAAATTTCTCTGTCTTCCATCTAAGCTTCGTATCCAACTGTCTACCGATAAACAACGTTACTATAGGGAAACTTTGCCTAAATTCATCACGGCGCCTCCACAGAATTTTGGAGGGAGGTGTCGCCGAAGCAATACCAATGCGATGTATTCGAAGTTGATGGCATTCACTTGAATGATGAACAAGAAATTGCTAGTTCATTTAATGAGCACTTCACTCTGATTTTGCTAGTGATGATGGTGTCTAACCTGTTCTGAAAATGTTTTGTCACCGATTACTGATTTGTCAATAAGCCAGCAGGGTATTCCACATGCTTTTAAAACTTGATGAGAACAAAAGTTCGGGCCCAGACGATATACCCAATGCTTTCCTAAAAAGGTATGCCGAATGGGTTTCTAAATACTTGTACATTATGTTTTGACGTTCCTTAGAAGAAGGTCAACTCCCGAATGACTGGAGAACAGCCTGAGAGATACCGCTGCATAAAATCGGTGTCAAACATTCTATGAAGAACCACCGACCGATATATTTAACCTCTAACACCTGCAAATTATTGGAGCATATAATACATAAACTTATCGTGGATTTTTACACTCATAACATATTAACAGAATGCCAGCATGGGTTTCGGAAAGGGTAGTCCACTTGTACACAGCTAGTTGCTACCATCCATGATTTTGCCAAAATAAATATTGTCAAACAAATTGATGCCACTTTTATGGACTTTTCGAAGGCGTTCGACAAAGTCACACGGTAAAATTATTGAAATTATATAGTCTGCATAAAATTCTCAACTTGTTAATTGGATTTTAGCGTACTGGACATATCGCCACCAGTTTGTTGCATTTAAAGGCCACCATTCTAACCAACTACCAGTGCAATCAGGTGTCCGCAGGGCTCCATCCTAGGGCCGCTCCTTTTTCTTATTTATATAAACGACATAGTAAAAGACATCTCCGTCAAAATAAAACTGTCCGCAGACGACTGTGTTCTCTTAAGGAAAGTTAATGATCAATAAGGTCAGGTGTTGTTAAACAATAATTTTCAGCGTGTCGCTTCATGGTGTCAGCGGTGGCAGATGTGTATAAATTTCGACAAGACTGTTTTTATGCTGATAACTCGAAAGAAAAAGCCCTTATTGTTTACGTATTTTAACAATGTGATTTTGTCTGAGGTGTCCGGATACAAATATCTTGGGTTATGGATATCAAACAGTCTTAGATGGGATAAACACATCCGTTACGTATATCTAATGCTTACAGAAAATTATTCTTTTAAGGAGAACGCTAACTCTGGCTACCCCTGCTGTAAGAAAAATAGCATACAAATCCATTTTCCTACTAGTCTTAGATTATGCTGCTATATTATGGGGACCCCTATACAAAAGCTGATATTCTCAAGCTTGAAAACGTCCAGAAGAGAGCCTTACAGTTTATGTATAGCAATTTAGACGCAGCTCAATGACTGAACTACAAGCTCGCGCCAAGCTAAACCCTGTATGCGAAAGAAACCGCTCATCACGTAAACATTTTATATCAACCAGTTAAGGGGCACTATGACCTGGATATTAGCGAATGGATTTCACTTTCTTCCGGTTATTCAACGCGCCAAAGGCATGAACTAACAATAACGCCTTTTCTTTCTCATAATGATTCTTTCAAGCATTTTTTTTCCGCGAATGGTCAGAGACTGGAATAACCTTAGTAGCTACATTATTCAAGCAGATTCTATGTCAGCATTTTCATCACTCTTTGATGACTAAACATAAATGGCATATTCATAGCGACTGTGTGTATTATATCTGTGTTGCCTTTCTTCTATTTTTGCACATTTGGTAAGGCTCTGTTAAACGACTTCACCTGAATTTATGTTTTTCTAGTGTTTTTTTGTTTTGCTGTAACCTTCGCATGTACATGTATTTTGAGTGCCATTATGTTGCATTTTCTTTCATGTACTGTGTTCCACCCTGCTAAAACATCGATAGGGGTTGTGCAGTACCAATAAATAAAATAAAAAATAAATAATAAAGCTTAACAGTGCTAAGTAGAATTGACAGCTGGGCAAGTTGGTAACGATTCATAGTTGGTCGAGGGTAAACAGCGCAAAAAACGAAGAAAGAGTAAAGGAGGGACACAACACGAGCGCTGACCTTCAACTTGAAACTTTTATGAACCTCTCACACAAGGAAAAAAAGACGAAAACACTTCTGTGTGGCACGAGGCAACTATCTTAACAATGCTGGCGGTTACAATAATCTAAAAAAAGATATTTCATTGTCACGGAGTGCAATTGACTGCGGACTGACGCAATTTTGCCCTGCCTTTTGAATTCTGTGGGCCGCGAATATTTCCCTTGTCAGCTGGTCCCGGTGGCGGAAAAGAACCTCATTCTCGAAAATTCTGGCATGCGCCCGCAGTCCCGGCAGTGTATGGCCAAGTGTGTCACAGGCGTTGTACTGCTCAGGAAATTTTGGTGCTCCCTCAGTCTCGTATTTACACAACGCCCCGTCTGACCAATATAAACGTTTCCGCACATAAACGTTTCCGCACCTGAAGGGTGTGCTGTATACAACTCCAATGGCACATGGGGCAACATATTCTTGTGTGATGGGGCATGCATTGTTCACCAACGGGCCTTTTTCAGCGCGTTTCCGCACCGCCGCGCAAACATTGCCGACCTTATTCTTGGCCGCGAAAACTACTTCAACACCATGACGTGAGCCCACCTCTTAAGCCTATGTGACAGTTGGTGAACGTAAGGTAAAATGACGAGTTTCTTCTTTTCCTTTTCTTTAGCTGGTACTGGGTTACCTTTCAAGTCAATATTCAATTTCGCATAAGCTTATCGCAAGCTAACAAAACAACACCTTCCGGATAATTAGCTTCTTTTAGCCTCAGGATTTGTGATTGTACACTCGCTTGCATCTTATGATCACATGACTTAGTTAATGCAGACTTCAAGGTGGAAAAGGCGATACCGTTATTTATGATTTTCGAACGAGCAGAAGCGAAGGAAAGCAGGGGCTTCGAACTACGAGGTTGGTATTGCCAGAATACTTGCTTATCATGGTAGGATAGGTTCAGGTCTAAGAATTGCAACGCACCTTGCGACGGCATTTCAATAGTAAACTCAAAACCAAGAGCCTTCTCCCTGAAGATTTTCAGAATGTTAATGGCGTTGTTCGTGAAGTTGCTGCTGTTTACCAAAATGATATAGTCGTCTACATACCTGTAAACCTTCCTCACGAGCCCATCAGGTTAGCTTCAATAGCCCTGTCGACCTTGGCTAAGAAGATATTGCAGAGAACCGCAGCCACTTTTGACCCGATGCACACCCCTGATTTCTGTACATAGACGCCCCTTTCCCACCCTATGAAGGTGGACTTCAGGTAGAACGTCAGAAGCTCAAGGACACCTTCCGCGGAAATCCCGCTTTGGTTTCTAAAACTTTGCTCATCATTGTCATTCAATATACACTCTTTCACACTTTCGAGTAACTGGTCCTGAGGCAGCGAATGGTACAAGTCTTTCACATCAACACTGAAGGCATTGCAGCTATCTTGATGATGATCCACAAGATAGTTCACTAGTGTCTTTGAATTTGGTATAAGAAACGGATCCTTTATAATTAGACAATCTAGCTGTCTTTGCAGGTAACCAGATACGGCTTGAAGCCAGGGCCCCGCTCAAAAACTATTGCTCTGAACAGCATGTCCGACTTGTGTGTTTTGGCTGCGTAGAAAATGTCCAACAGAAGGTCTTTGTCTTTTTGACATCCCAGCTACGGCTTTGAGGTTGAGGTGATTCAGTAGTTCGACGGCCCGCTGCTTAATCTTGGCTGGCTTCTCCTTAACCGAAACGAAATGTTTCGCTACGGCACATCCTGCTTTTTCTTTGAATATGACCTCGGGAACGATGACGAAAAAGCCCCCTTGTCCGAAATCATGCACCGAAGTTTCTTAGATACCAAGAACTGGACTATTGGTCCGAGACGCCTGTCTTTTTTTCCTTTTCTGCTGCTGTGCCTCGGTAAAACGTCGGCACAGTCAGACACACAGCTTGGCCTTTCTTCTTCAATTAGCCTCTTCGACACTTCCCCGCACATAGGAATCTTTTCAACATCGCGAAGTTGGGGTTCGATACAGAATTTTGGCCCGATGCGCAGCACGTCCTCGTATTCTTTCGGTATAGGTTCACTACTTGCATTCAGAAGTTTTCCTTGAACATTAGGCTTCGTTTTTGACGGAAGCGTACGGCGTACGTTATTCCATAAAAATTCTGTTACCTGCTCGCTCGCTCTTGACCACGCTTGACACTAGGTTAGAGGTCATGTCCTTGCAGCACGTCAACCGGAGGCAGTGTTTGAGATGTCTCACTTGCGCAAAAAATGCATATGTTTGGTGTTTCTTCATTAAAGTTTTCAGTTGAAAGTCAGCGCTCTCTGTTGTGTCCCTCCTTTACTCTGTCTTCGTTTTTTGCGCTGTTTACTTCGACCAACTTAACAGTGCTTTGAAAGAGGCAAAGCATATTTCTTGCTTGTGTTTGAAAGCACTACCATGCGCTACATTTTTGTCAAAGGAGACGCTGAAATGTATTAAATGTACACCCGCTCAAAGTTGCCTTCAATCCAGCTGCGTGTCACGTAAATTACGTTGGTGGGCATCACACTAGAATGCACGTAGTTTTTGTACTTGGGATAGGTGGGCATCACACTAGAACACAGTAGTTAGTGTACCTACTCGCGCATTGTCACTCGGCTCGTGGTTTTTCTCCTTGAATTACAATTAAACACTCGCGGCGAAGCTAAAAATACCGCACCGGCACGATTCCCGCGGAGCGTTGTGATCGTTGCAGACAGCGCTAATATCCTCCTGCTGCGCTCCTTGTTTTGGCATCCAAAGACGACGCAGTAGTGTTCAAACGAACTCTTATACATGAAAGCCCACGTACTTTTTCGCACTTTAAAGCCTCAGAGCTGCAGATTGCCTTGTTTACTTGGCGTAAACCAGCGCACCGTGGCAGTCCAGCGTCTGGGAGCGAGAGTATTCGCTCGGCTCGCCAGCAGCCTGGGTGCGAGACAGGCGTACTCTGGTGTATGGGGCAATATTTGTAAAATTTATGCGAAAAAGTTGAGTTGACTTTGATCCCCATTCTGTTATATGCTATAGGACGTGGCAGTGGGCCAAAAAGGCACATGGATAGCACATTTGTGTTCATTGCTCAGATGGCCGCAACCCTGCTGCTAATAGCTGCATGCACCCACAAAATTATTAAAACAGGCCGGTATCCTCACCATACAAAACCAAGCCAAGCATGCGCGACCAAAATGATGTAGCAGTTAATCCACAGATACATTAGGATACACAGCTCCAAATCCTTATCTAACCGAAACACAACGAACCCGACGCAATCACTAATTATCGTTACACGAGCATGCAATAAATACGGAAAGTCAAAAGTATTTCTTTTTTTTTATTTTAACGACGCGCAAATGGAACAGGCTCGTTCTACTATAAGAAGCAGCGCTACATGTCCTTTCTTTTTAACATTTCTAGAAAATGAATTACATGCCACCTCATAATAAACTACTTGTATCACCATTATTTCTTTATCATTTTATTTATTTTTCTTATTCGTTTTATGCTGTATGTTTAATTTCACACCTACCGAAACCGGAAAAGTACTACTACCTCTTTGTAATCGTAACCTACATGACTTGCAATGTGTACAATTTCCGTTACAAAACGTGTACAAAACAGTCATCTATAGAGTGCGCGAACTTTCTTGAAGTGTTTGACCAAACTGCATCACATGAACGCATCATTCACCGACATATATAACATTAGTACTAGTCTCATCCCCAACATCAACCAACTCCAGCAGTCAGCCCTTCCACATGAGTTGGTATAGTTTAAGCGGTGCACCACCGGCAGCGCTTAGCAACTGTGAAATGTTTCTTAACAGCGCTGATTACAGCGCTTCAAGCTTTTGATTTCTTGCAGTCGAATAAGCAGATATGACCTCGTTTTAGTCACTAATGATCGAAAGTACAGGAGAAGGATTATTAAATCGTTTGTGAATAAATATCTACGTTCTGCACAGCGATCATGGCGCACAGCTCTAAGCCTAATGCTTGGTTCGCCTAGAGTGAGCCACTATGGATATAGTACGCGGAACGTAAACGAAAATGGCACAAAATATGTCCAAGCAGGCGACCAAAACTGAAGTGCTCAGTGTGCAGCTCAGAGGTAAGACGTTTTCAGTATATAAATTACTAACCGCTTTCGAGTCAATGCGAATGTCACACACATCATTGGTTACGCGAATTTATTTTACTGCAAAACCTGCCAGATGGGCACTGTGACCCTGGGCATCACATCACGAACAAGTTAGCTATCTTCTAGGTACCTAAACAAGAAAATGAAAAGACGAGCTTACCCAATTACTTATAACATCAAAGAAAAAGAGACCAACATTCGTGTTCCGTGTGTGGCGTTGCGACAACGCGTCAAACTTATAATTTATGATGCGTCTAGGTGGTCGGTTTGATCGCCTTGCGATCGTTTACTAGTGCTCATTGGGAGTACGAATTTCACTGAATGCGCAGGACATATGTGACCCACATCAACACAATATCCAAGTGCATTTATTCCTTTAACTACTAAAATGCGTATTTAATTTCCAAATCTAGCTTCATTGTGAGAACAGCTTATCTGACACCAGAATTTCCACTCCGCAGACCTTAGCAGCAACGCAGTTTTGGCAGATGCACATAAATTGTCACAGACTTGGCAACGGTCGCGTAGGTCGGTTAAAAATTCGTCATGGTAGATTACACTAGGTGTTTCTTTCTGTAGGATATACTATGACTATGAAATATTATGCATATCAGTATTTTTTGCCCATATCTGCATGTTGCCATACTTTAGTTATCTGCTTTTGTGCAGACATGTACACTTTGTTTCGCACTTGGTGATTGCATTTCAGAAACAATGCCACGACCGGAACAAAAGTCGCTTTACATAAGCTTGACAAGTGCCCCGGCCCTGGTTACGTTTTGCAGGGAAGTTTTCATTCAAAACAAAACGTGTCCATAGCATTTGACGTAATAAGTACTTGTTATATGATGGTATCAAATAAAATTTAAGGATAAAGTGGATATCACATTCACATGAGATTGTGATTCCGGAAAAGAAAAAAAAATTGTAAAGCAAAATGTATAAAATATGTACCAAAGAGTACATGAACGTTAAACTATCGATTAAAAAGTCAATAGTACAAATATCACCAATTGGTATCCTTGTCATTACATGGACACCACGTGCGTATATCTTTTCATGGTTTGGAAGAGGCTAAACAAAGTTATGAAGATAAATTCGCTTTGTAGTATGAGTAACTGTTTATTCACAGTGCGTGTAATAATCTTTCAATTTCCCCCGGGTTATTGTGTTTATGTCTGTGAAATTTTCCATATTTTGTTGAGTATCACCGTCAGTGTGCATCTTATTCTATTACGACCTTGCTCAATTCGCGAGAAAGGAGCGCCTAGGTTCGCTGATTTCAAATGCTCTACGGAAAGTCACAGGACAGTTCTACACTGCACAATTTAAAATGCAGCATGCGTCACAGTGCATCTCTTTCATGCACCAAATATCACACAACCTTACGATAAGAGCACGGTTGCTTACGTGCATCAACTTTGATTATCGTACAGAATACGAACAAATTGAGAGGCGTATTTGCGTTGTTGCAGTTCCAGTAATCCAAGAACTCCGAGTATTGCTCTATATAGCTCAAATTCTGTGATATCTGGCTTGAAGTAAATATCGTAGGGTGTACCGTTGGGAAATCCTTTTCGAATGCTGTACCATCTTGCACCCTGTGTGCTGGAATAATTATTTATTAAGCATTCATTATTACATGAAACACCAGCATTGCATGAAGGTTTTTGAAACCATCAACCTTGATATTTGCTAATTCAGAACTGCTTGCCATGTGTGTCAGTCTTTATTCTATACAATATGCGCGCGAATGTTCATTTACATGCAGGTATATAGGCACCAATATATGCGGTTACGTGAGGCAACCCACTAAGAAAGAAGCAGTGTCAGTCGGTGTGAAAAGTTTAAAGGTCACTAGGACTGTGAAAACATATAATTTCTTTGCAATTTCTGATGTTTGTCGAACTGCACAGTGTATATTTTAGCGGGGTTTGGAACTGCCCTGAAATATAAATCCGAGGCTACCTGCCAAAGCGGCGGTAATATTAACATGACGTAGGATGGAAAGTGCAGTGGCCAGCCTCTTGAAAAAAGAAAGCAGCGAAGTTCATCCGTGTGCGTGTGCTTTTGGGCTTCAAGCATTTCCTAAAGAAAACGCCCCTGTTGTTGCATCTTCGCCCATGTGTCTTATAGCAACAATCTGTTACCCTGGTAACATTTACTCGTGAAGTGCTGGGCACGGTAGATGTTACGAGCTCCGGAGCGTACCCCAGACGCAAGCCCGCCCTGTAGTTCAACCGAGCTTCCCCCGATGACTGGTGCGATGACGCACCAGTCATCGTATGCAGGCCCTCCAGCGACAGCCGGGTTTGCTACCTCAAGGAACAAGAACTATGTACCAAACACGTCTTAGCGCTACCGCGCAAGCATCTGCGCAGCTTCTCGTCAACCATACCAGGACGCCCAAGACATTTCATGAAGCTGCTTTCGAAGATGCCGACGACTGGCTCAAGCGCTTCCACCGGGTTGCCATGATAAACGACTGGAGCTTAGAGCGTAAGCTACTCTATGCATAATGCGATGTCGAAGATTCCGTGAAAACGTTGTTTGAGATCAATGGGGCAACACAAACATCGTGGGATTAGTTCATCGGCAGCTCATCGACACCTTTGCTAAAGCTCATAGGAAGGAGACAGCGAAGTATTCAATAATGACCAGATTTCGAGGCCCGGACAAAAGGGTGACGACATCAATAGAGGACATGTATTTGCTTTTCGGACATGCACACCCCTCTATGACTGATGTCAAGAAAGTTCGCCACCTTATGCGAAGTATCAAGGAAGGAACTTTTGCCGGCCTCATTCAAAACCCGCCTGCGACACTTGCGTAGTTTCAAAATGAAGCCCCTGCCATGCAGGTAGCCCTTCAACAGCGTGTCAGGTAGTAAATCCACGATGTGCATTTAAGCGAGGTCACTTTGGTAACTCTCGGCAATGACATCAGAGCCTTACGAGAGCTCATCAGGGCTGTAATCATGGAGGAGCTACAAAATGCAGACGACTGTTCCACATGAAGCGCAGCTCTCCACTGTGGAGATGGTGTGCTCCAAGCTACTGAGGCCGCCCACGTTCCCGAACTTTCCGAGGTGACACAACAGGAGCAGTGCGTCGAAATAACTTACGCAGCAGCTGTGCGACGTGCTCTAGGCTTGGTGTACCCCGCCCAGCAAATGGAAGTCGGCTTGAGTCATCGCAGCCCACCGTTTCTTGTCGAAGCAACACCAAGAAAGCGATGTCTGGCACACACAGGACTGCAGGCTCTTCTTTTAGATGCGAAGCAGCTTTTGCGCTGGGCTTTTTCCGTACTTCCAGTGGCGACCATCCGCTTTCTAAAAGCTACCATAGCCATCTGTAACGTACTGAGCGCGCGCTCGCGCCAAGAACTCTTCTTCGTTCTTCTTCGATCGCTTTGATGATGATACGCACAGAGGGCGCGCTCGTGCCAAGGAGAAGTCTTCTTCGTGTTCTTCTTCGACCGCCTTGATGATGATACGTGCAGAGCGCTTTAGGGGCCCCGGCTGCGTATGCGGTCCTAGCTTGGCGTAACGCAGGCAAAACCACGCGTGCTGGCACCCGCCAGCATGTTCGGGCCCGTGTAAGGAGCTGGGTAAGACGCTGTGGCCTCTCCCCCTTACACTCTCTCATCAATCATGTGATGGCGTTGGGGAACGACATTCTGCAGAAGCGTGATGAAGCCGCGTGGCGTGCTCCAACAAGAGTTCGGGACGAGTAACAGCAACAGCAACTACAGTGAATTCATGATGTGCTCCACATGCAAGGACGCGTTAACATCGGGCAAGGTGCCCGTGAGGAACGGAACTTTAAGTCAACCCATGCGCTTCTTCGCATCCCACATGATTCGCTTTAGTGGGAGATGGTGAAATGTTTTTTTTTCATTATGGGGTAGCTGGAGACATTTTGTGCATGCCCTTACTGCCAGGTATACGTGGGTTCTCCCCAAATGCTCATCGCACGCGGCCTGGTGAGCAACCACTGGAAATAGAGAGCTTCATTTCGAATCTTCGCTATATCGAGCTCCGATGGCATGAACCCCGTTAGTCGATGCCTGCTCGTTGGAGGTAACCAAACTCCGACTCTTCACGCGGCGCTCCGCGGCGCTGCTGACCTAGACCTGCATGTCCACAAAAACTGTGTTGAGCAACCTCCAGAGGTGAGTACGCTGACGCTGACTGCGCTGAACATCCTTCATTTCAACGACATTGACGACAGAAAAAAGCCACGCAGACGCAGTCATATATGGCACTAAAAGTGGTAACGTCAAACATTACTGTAACCGGGAACGACGAATCAATAATGAACTTGAGCACTTGCCTCAAGGAAGAGCTGTCGCCTTTTCAGCTACATCGGTGTCTTCTCCGACATTGGCAAGATAATTTCACCGAGTGCGACAAATTGTACAAGCCTAGGGAGCCACCTTGACGCTAACGATAACTTGTAGATCCGCAAAAGGTTCGGCTGCTTCCCCTTTTGACAGAATTCTCGGACTGCTTCTTCACCGCAGCGAAAGTTCAACGCACTTTTGTTACCGAACACCGTACTGTAACGAAGGATTCAGCGCGCCTTTTCGCCAACATCCATACCGCGTGTCTCCGAAGAAGGGGGAGGCGATTAAGCGTCAAGTTCAGGAAATGCTGAATGATGCCGTGATTCAGCCGTGGACACGTCGGTGGGCATCGCCTGTACTACGAGAATTAATTTCCTTTGCCTTTTATCCTCTGCTAGCTTCAACACGAGCTAAGGAGGGAAGGTGTATGATGTTCGAATCGGCGCCCCTCGATGGCTCGAGTGCACAATGGTAGCGCGAAGGAAGAGCCGTTGCCCGGTAAAGAGACGCTTTATTGCCACGCTCAGGCGTCTGCCCGTGTCCAAGCCCGAACCTCTGCTCTCGTCTCCCATCCAAACAGCATCTCTTCAACCATCGGTGAGACAAAGAGTTCCCCAACAAGCCAATCGCTGGAAGGCTGGCCTCACCAAAACCAATCGCACAAACACTTTCATGACAGACACGGCATTGGTACAACGTACGACAGAATCTACAACACGCGAGGGGCAAGTTCACTGTGCAACACGTGTCATCTCACTCCCTCCTACGTTATAGCCCGAGCACGCCCCTGACGTCCGCTGGCTCGCGCTAACCTGCCCGCGCACCAACGTCTCTTTCAAGAAGCCGGCACAAAAGCGGCGAGAAAATTTCCGGGTCCTGGTCCTACTATAGGTGCACGCCACAGTGCGTTGCTCTGCCAGCCTAAGGGACACTCGGTCATTACGTGCAGCTGGGGGCCGGATCGGCTGAACGCTCCGAGTGCCGTAATTGCGAATGGAAGGCAATTGTACAGAAAAATATCCATCTGTCGCATCCGGTCATGTGGTCGCAAAACCAATTCTGTTTCTTTAGGCATTGTCAAATGGTGTGTGCGGATGCCAAAAAAACGCCAGGATTGCGCTGAAACCGCCGCACAGTCACACTGAAAGCTGGAAGAGCGGCCTTTCTAGAGCTCCTTGTAAGCTCTCTTGGGGCTACAATACAAGTGCACTAGAAAGGTACCCACTACGCAACAAATCACAATTTTTGTGAAGTTGGGAAGCACCTACTAAGCCATTATTCTTCATTCTGCGGAGAAGCGAGGCACCAGCTACCATCTGTAAGGCATTATGTGCACTTTGTTGACGCGACGACTGATGATGAAGAATTATGGCTCAACCGTTTGTAATGGGTTGGAAGCTTTAAACGGCCCACCAGTTATGTAATTTGCATTGGGTGACGCCCGGTCGCCATTTCCATCTCCCGTCATGCTGTATAACATACGTTGACGGGGAGAGAGACGCATGATCCCTTTCCCCGAGGAAAGGGATCATGCGCTTTGGGATTCATTGGCAACCAATACAAGTGCACTTGCGAGGAACCAACTACGCTATAAATCATTGTAATTTTACTGAGACCACGAGGAAATGGATCATGCGCTGAGGCTTCTTTGCACCAATCAAGTGCACTTGAGAGGAACCCACTAAACTATAAATATTGTATTGTTGAGAAGTAAGGCAGTAGGCACTGTGCATTTTCGTTCATTTTAACGGAGACGTTGGTACCTGCTAAACGCAGGTAAGGCATTATGCGCACTTTGGATGCTGTGCCTGATGACGATGAAGAATTATGGCAGAGCCCTTTGTAATGGATTTGAAGCATTGACAACCTACTCGTTGCGCAATTCGCATTGTATGACGCGTGGTTACAGAATTCGCGTTGTGCGACGCTTGGTGCTTATTTTACTCTTCTACCACGCTATATTGCATATGCTAATGTGGTTCCTTCCCGACATGAAGTCTCTATAGGACCTTTTTGCAAAGCAGTTTCAAGCGCCGGCATGGCTCAGAGGTTGAATTCTGGGCTCCCACCCTGAGGGCCCAGGTTCGAACCTAGTTCCATCCTGGAATTTTTTTCTTATTTCGTTATTTTTCTTATTTCGAGCGATACTGGTTACGGACACCGGCGGCGGCGGCGGCGGACAACTACGGCGCCGAAAACGGCCGGTGAAATGATCTCATAACAGTTTTCGCTGTAAAAGTAACTGCAACCAGGCAGGCGGGCGTCGCGTCGCGCCATCTGCTCTACACGCTTCCCGTTCAGCTCTTATCTCCTCCGTTTTGTTGCAAGCAAGGAGGCAGCTCTGGCGGCCCTGCCTTTCAACGGCGCTACCCCAGAGTCGCCTTTCTTTCCTTGTGAGGGGTCTTCCGTGTCCCCTTTTATCGTAGCCGATACGTGTTCTTTGTTAAGTTAAGTGCCCCGAACGGCAGCGTGAACGATCTCTCTGCGCTTCGCAGCACTCGTACAGTTGGGCAACCCAACAACACGCCGACTCTGCATACCTTAGACTGACTACTAGTAAAGACAAATAACAGCACTCTTGGCTTCCGCGCTGAATACCGTTGACTTAGCAGAGTCACTATACGCAATGGTTATCCCCTGCCGCGGATTGATGTTGCCTTGGACCGTCTACACCATGTTCGGTTGTTTACAGCAGTAGACCTCAAGTCAGGGGATTAGGAAATCAAGGTTGATGGGCGACCGCGAGAAAACCACGTCCGGGACTCCCGACGGACTTTACAAAGTTAGAGTACTAGATTTCGGCGTCTGTTCCACTCCCGCCACATTTCAACAAATGATGGACATTATCCTGGCTGGACACGCTGGCAGGCGTGTCTTCTGTACTTGCACGACGTCATTGTGCTCTCAAGCCTCTTCGACAAGCATCTCACACGAATAAAAACGTACTCGCAGCAATATGGAAGGCATACCTTACTCCCAAGCCCTCAAAGTGCTAGTTTGGCTACCAGGAACTCGAGTTTCTAGGCCACGTGGTGAGCCCTGGGGGTGTTTGACCAAACCCAGACAAGCTGGCTGCTGTTTCCCAGTTTTCTCAGCCTAAAGAAGAAGGCTGTTCACAACACTCTTGATGTGTTCGACTACTACCGTCGTTTTCTTAAGGATTCTCCAAAATTCTGGAACGTCTTACGAGCCTTAAGTGACAAGATGTACCCTACGTTTGGATGGAAGTGCAACAACAGGCCTTCATAGAGTTACGCCAGCGACATGAAACAGTTCTAGTGCTGAAAAATTCTGACGACACTGCGGAAATGGAGGTTACCACGGACGCCAGCAACGTAGAACGCAAAGTCATTCTGGTCTATTGGCAGGACGGCGCTAAAGGTGTGATCATTAACGTGAAGGGTAGCCTCACAAAAGCAGAGCCTAACTATTGTACCACCGAAAAAGAGTGCTTGGCAGTCGTTTGGACCGTCATTTAATTTCCGCCCTCTCTATAAGGTCGGCTATTTCGAGTGGTAGATGACCACCATTCCCTTGTTCACTCGGGAATCTCCGAGATCCATCACGCCACCTCGATCATTGGAGCATTCGTCTTCAAGAGTACGACATCACTGTCTTCTTCGGATCCGCACATAAGCACACCAATGTTGACTGCCTGTCGCGTGCTTCTATACCATTGCTATCCTACATGGAACATGATTTGCCGTTTCTTGGCTTCGTGGACGAGATCCTGACGGCTGAACATCAAGGTGTTGACACTGAGCTGCTCTCTGTCATCCGATATGGTCAGGAGCGTACGTTGTCATCTCATGGCCGCTCTCATGAGGGCTGACATCATACTACCTTAAGAACAATGTTATCTACAGAGAAATTTCGAGAACAGCCAGACGGCTTCCTCGCCATCCAAACAACACTGTGTGAGGAAGTTTTGCAGGCGTGCCACGACGAATTCTCGCCGGTCACTTAGGCTTTGCGAGCGTAATAACGCGCATACGCCCGAAATATATCCCGCCACGGCTATATTCGTTCCTTCAGTGCTAGGTCAGAACATGCCACAACTGTCAGTGCCGTAAAGGTTTACCCGTCAAGCCTACCGGTTTTTTCCTGCCTTCGGACCCGCCTCCAGTACCGTTCCAGCAAGTGGGAACGGATCTTCTCGTTACGTTCTCTACGTCATCCCCGGAAAACGAAAGGATGATATTTGTAACCGACTATCCAACCCGCTACGTGGTGACAAAAGCTGTGCCCAGAGAACAGTTGTCGAAGTCGCCGTATTCTTCCTCCAGCACGTTCTGTTACATCGCGGTGCGCCTGCTGTTCTCATCACTGATCGCGGTGCTGTGTCTACTGCAGATTGATTGCAACAGGTCGCCAAGCTCACGCAAACCAACCCGGGAAGACGCGTTCATCATCCCCAAAAGCATAGGCGGGCGCAGAGTTCCCCTTCAGGGTGGGGGAGGTTCATCGCCCCCCCCCCCTTTAAATTCAATGTATGGGCTTGCGCCCCCCTTTCTTAAGTGGCTAGGTGTGGCGGCCGCCCCTGCCCCCCCCCCCCTCTGTGCACGCCCACGCATGAAAGAACAATTTGGCGGAGCGATTAAACAGAGCACTGGCAGACACGCTATCTATGTTGATGTGTAGCACGAAACGTGGGATGAAATTTCGCCGTATGTACGTTTGCTTACAATACAACTGTGCGAGAGACCGCAATGCTTCCACCATTCGGGTTTGTTTAAAGGATGTCGCGCCACAACACCGTCATACATCATGCTCCCAACAAGACACCAGCAGAAATGACAGCCTTGACCACGTCATTCAGAAAGCTGAGGATGCCCGCCTGCTTGCTCAGAACCGCATTCGCCCGCGCAGGATGCCGAGGCTGGCCGTTACAATGTGGGCGACGAAACATCCGCTATCAGCCGGGTGACTACATGTGGATATAGATACTTATTCGATATCCCGGGCTCGCCGAAATGTTAGGACACTTTTGGTCCTTACAAATTCGTGCGCTGCCTCAGAGTTGGAAATTACGAGAGGGTGCCTGAAAGCTCTTTCAGAGTTTGAGCGGGTAACGTCCACGTGCCGAGGTTGTCCACGTAGTATGGATCAATTCGCACCACGCCCGCGAATCATAAGCTACCCTTCGCAATGCCCTTCGCATCGTGTACTACAATACTTTGGATATTTTCTTTTCCTGCACGCAAGCACCATTCTCCATGTTGCTGTCACCTTGCACCTGAACCTATTGACTGCGACGGTCAGTCTTGAGAGGGGAGAATTGACACGAAGTATGCTGGCAACTGTTGTGACCAGTCTCTCGAAAGAGAACAATAAAGTTAACAGCTGTGCACATGCATTTTGGTGTCAGAAATTTGCTAGAGTGAACCTTGTTTGGTGCCCTCACCCCTGTGTCTTTCAGTGTCTATCTGTCAGCCTGGTGACAAATTCAGCTTTTCGTGGTGCAAAATGGTCCCTAGGCTTTTCACAGAGACTGCATATTAAATATACGAGAGCCGGTTTGCCGCAGAACAAGATGAAAAAAAAAACGCTAAGAGCCAAGAGATTAGGTTTTCTCTAGTCATTTCCTTCTTTGCAGCAGGGCGTGCTGCTTTGCGTTATGAGTGTTTTCAGCAACTGATTCGTGCGGCAGCGGGTTTATAGCGAATAAAATATGTGTTCACGCGCCTGTTTATCACTTCTGTATCAAATGACCTAGCTGAAACCACATTGTGCCCAAATATGTAACTTAATCAGCGTTGTTGATTTAGCAGGATCTTCACATACCACAAAGACGGGTATTCACGGACGCGTCTTTCTTCAATCACGGCGACAAGTCCTAATCAGTTTTATTAATGCTCCGCTCGAGTGCAAAATCAGTGGCCTTCAACGGCAGATGTGTACCTTGTATACATTATTCTTTGCAAGATAGATCGAAGCGATGCGCGACCGCACTGTTTTGCGCAGCGGCAGCATATGAAAAGTGATTTACCTGTGACGTCTTAACTGCAATAAACACAATCGTACGCCCAGAAATCTTCCGCTGTGAAAAGGGCGATTATTATGAGAAAACAATCGAATTTCGTGACCGAGATGAGCAGCGCGTTCAAAAACTGGGGGACCTTAAGCTTGGCCTTTGAAAGTTAACGGGCTAGGGATATGAGAGCGCACGCGCGCACGCACGCATCCACAAACACGCACACACACACACACACACACACACACACACGAACGCACTCCCCCCACACCCACACTCTCTCAAAGACAAACATACACACTGTGCCTTCCCAGTTACTAGCTTGCCTTCGCTTCTCCGTGGTGGCCTAAACTATTCTGCAAGCAAAGCGAAAGTGTAGACGTCTTCTGACTCCAATCTTATTTGCATCTACCTCAAATTTTCGCTCAGGACCATCGCTGCTTTTTCGCTGACAACCAAAGACGCCGAGGCCACGGACACCAGAATTTCAGCAAATTGAGCTCTAAAGCTATCGCTTTCATGCGCGAATAAATGTCGTGCGCACAATAGGCGAGCAGGAGAAGATTTACGGTCACTAAAAAACGAGCAACAACAACGTAGCACGTATTTTTATATACATTTTTTTTTCAAACATACTGAGATAATAGCCACAGACAGGTCAAAAGCTTTATTTGTTGGCTAAATAAGGTGTGTAACATTTGGGTGGGGTGCGGAAATATGTTGATGAAAAGGCAGAACAAAAATACGCATGTACGCCAAACGTGAATGAGCTTGTACTGCGTAACTAAGCGCAGCGAGGCTTGATAGAAGATAGATGAAGAAGAAGAAGGCTTATAAAACATTTCACCGTCTCCCACTAAAGGGAACCATATGGGGATACGAAGGAGCGCATGGGTCGACTTAAAGTTCCGTTCATCACGGGCACCTTGTCCGATGTTAACGCGTCCTTGCATGTGGAGCACACCATGAGTACACTGTAGTTGTTGTTGCTGATACTCGTCCCGAACTCTTGTCGGAGCACGCCACGCGGGTTCATCGCGCGTCTGCAGAATCTCGTTCGCCGACGCCATCACAAGATTGCTGAGAGAGTGTAAGGGGGAGAGTCCACAGCGTCTTACCCAGCTCCTTACACAGGCCCGAACGCGCTAGCGGTGCCAGCACACGTGGTTTAGCCTGCGTAATGCCAAGCTAGGACAGCATACGGCAGCCGGGGCCCCTAAAACGCTCTGCACGTATCATCTTCAAAGAGGTCGTAGAAGAAGACGAAGAAGACTTCTCCTTGGAGCGAGCGCGCTCTCAGTATGTTAGGATGGCTATGGTAGGTTGTAGAAAGCGGACGGTCGCCAATGGAACTACAGGCAAAGCCCAGCGCAAAAGCTGCTTCGCATATTAATGATAAAGAAATGAGAGAGAGAGAGAGAGGGAAGACGTTTTTCGGTGGCCAGTAAGTGAATGTGGAAGGATCCCTTATATCAGGAACCCTCTGGCCTGGACCGCCTGCCGGGGCCGCAACGAGTTCGCGCTGGTCGACCAGGTCCGTCTTGTAGATCGGAGCGTCCCACGTTTGGAGGTTTGGGTCTGCATCTGTTGCTACTGCTTTATGACTGGGTTGCTGCCTTGGCATTACAGCAGAAGGTGTGCTAGGGTGTTTTAGGTGATGCAATAGAACGCCGCGCGTAAATGTGTTGTTTTGAAGTCGTCTGTCGTCCTTGCCTTCGTCTCTTGAAAGTTTGGGATGGGGGGTGGGGGGTATAACCTGCGCTCAAGCCGATAATGTTGCCGCAATTCTTGCTATGATATGGGTACTGATTCGCTTTCTTCTGGTGGTGTTCTTGTGTGGGAGGTCCCTCGAATTTCGTGTGGGGAAGCCCGGTTGATGCATTCGTGGGCCGCGGCGTGTGCCGCTTCACTCCCTTCGAAGCCCTCGTGACCCGGATCCCAGACAATGCAGGTGTAAGGGGGAGGAGTGTCGATGCGTTTCAGTATCTTTATCGCTATTGTGGTGATGCTTGACTTCAGGCAGTTGCGTGCCACTGTTGGGATTCGGTGAAGACCACTATGGGATCCTCAGTCGCTTTGAATACGAGTGCTATAGCGGCGTCTTCGGCTGTATCCGCGCGTTTGGCCACAATAGTCGCCGTCGCCAGTGCCGTCCCCTTGTGGTCTGTGGCGCAAATCGGGAAGGCGCTCCGTGCCGGATACTTGGTAGCCTCAACGTATTGCGCCAGCGCGTCATTGCGGTGGTTCTTCCTGACGCTGTTTACCCTCGCGAGCCGCCTTTCTCGATTATGTTCATGTTGCATGTTGCGGGGGAACCGCTGAACTTCCAGGAATTGTCGCAGGAGGGACGGTATCTTACCCTTTTGTTCGTCGTCGGGTTTTAAGACGGTTGCGTGTTCTGTGCGCCGGACGACTGTGGGATGACCACTTGAGTCTCTCGACCTGGCTCACGAGAAATGCTTCGGCAAGTTCTTCCCTTGTGTTGTGAACACCCATGCGAAGCAAGCGGTCCGTTGAAGCATTTGGTGGCAGTCCTATGGCAAGCTTCGTGGCCTTTCGTAGAAGTAAATTTAGCTTTTCTTTCTCCGCTCCCTTTACATTAAGATAAGAGGTTCCGTATTTTATGCGGCTATGAAGAAGGGTTTGTACCATTGGCAAGGTGTCATGTTCTATAAAGCCACTCTGGCGGTTGGCCACCTGTCGGATGAGGTGAGCAAGCTGGGCGACTGTGTTCTGCAGCCAAGGTACGGCAGCAGAGCTGGACCCGTCCTTATGTACATGTAGTCCAAGGACTCGAAGTTAGTCAACGTGCGGGATCTGGAGTCCTTGAAAAAGGCATGTGGGTCCGGAGCAACGTAACTTGGTGGTCTACCCCGGGTGCGGGCCCCGATGACTAACAGTTCGAATTTTTCCGGACCGCACTGGAGACCACATGTTTTGAGGCAACCTTCAATGATGTCAACCGCGTCCTGAATGTGGTCCTCCTGTTCGCCCGTGCGTGCGGCTCTCGTTCATAGAGTGATATCATCAGCGTATGACATGATGTATCCCTGGGACAGTGTCCAGGAGACGGGGAAACTTGAGGAGGGCCACGTTGAAAAGGAGTCGTGAGACCACCGAACCTGTGGCGCATCTTTGTTAGGTAATGAAAAACTTGCTCCGGATGTTGGCAATCCCCACTGTGGCCATACGGTTGGTGAGGAAAGCGAGCATGTAGCCGTATGTTTTGGCGCCGCAGCCGATATCTTCTAAAATACGAAGAATCACTTCATGACTCATGTCAAAGGTGGTCGTTACGTCCAGATCTCGAATTGATGCCTTGCTGTGTTTGCTCAGACGGAGAAGGGTTTCTTCCTTTAGCTGTAACCGGACGTCTTGTGTGGAGAGCATATGACGCAAGGCAACAAGGTGTTCGGGAACTGACCGTTTTCCTCTAGTTGTGCGGTAAGCCGCTCATTGACCATGTGTTCGAATAGTTTCCCGGTGCAGGACGTCAGGGAAACGGGGCGGAGATTTGCGATGGAAAGCGGCTTGTTTGGCTTCGGTACCATCGTCACCTCCGAGTGTTTCCAGGCTGTAGGTAGCTCGCCTTTTATCCAGGAGTCATTATAGTACCGCAGGAGCACCGTCAACGCGAGAGGTGGTAGCTGTCTAAGGTGCTTGTTGGTGACTCTATCTTTGCTCGGGCTTGTATTGCGAATCAGCTTAGCGGAGAGCCGCGTGTAATTCGGCCTGCGTGAAAGGCCGATCTACCTCTTCGTTCGGTGCTCCTTGGCACTCTCGGGAGGTTGCGCGGTTGTTGGAGGTAGCTTGCGGGCTATCAGAGTCACGTAACTTGGTCTCAAGTTCTTGCAGTAGCTGCTCCCCTGTGCTGTCATAGCTGTGGATGAGCCGTTGAATTGTATGCCTTCGTTGGGTTTTGGTGTGGGCGTCGTCGATCAGGGCTCGGAAACTGTGCCAGGTCATCTTTGTGCTCAGTGTCCCTGAAGTTGTTTTTAAAAGCATCGCCAGTTCTGGCTCGCTAGCTGTTCGGCGTACTCGTGTGCCTGCATTGTAAGTATGCAATTCAAGGCTTGAGCTTTTGGTTGAGCCTTTGCCGTCGCCATCGTTTGAGAAGTGATGAGAAGCCTCCCATAGGTGAAGAAGATGATTATCAACAGCCGGATTGTCCTCGTCTAGTTGTATCATCTTGTTACGGCTGTCAGCAACACCTACGATCTCGTTCAGCCATGCTTCAATGTCATCAATCGTCGAGTCGTCGCCAAGTTCTTTCCTGAACGCGTTCCAGTCCGTAAGTCGCGCCTTTCCTGACTTGGGCAAACGGTGAGTCTGTTCGACATCGATTTCAATAATGTTGTGATCGCTGAACAGTGTGTCCGGGAGTCTTGTCCAATTTGCCCTTTGCACCTCTCGAGTGAACGTGAGATCAGGATTAGTATCCCTCGACACGCTGTTACCCACTTGTGTTGCTTAGAGCAAGTCATTTCACAGCGTGAAACAGTGTTGCTGTGCGGCGTCGTGAACACGCGCCCCTTTCTTGGTGGTGTTGTGGTAGCCTCAGGCTGCATGTGGCGCGTTGAAATTTCCCACTATGACCGGCCGATTGCTGTTAACGCTCTTGCGAAGTTCGCGGAGAAAGAGGTCGTAGTGGTGGAGCTGCTCTCATGGCAGGCTGTACAGGTTAGCTAGGTATAGGCTCTGTTGAGTCTTCCGAGTCGCGAAATATCCACCATGATGTGTTCGATATCAGTGTCACCAATATCGTGAGCCTTAGTGGTTATTGTTTTCTTGACCAGAATCGCGGTGCGGCGTGTGTGTGCGAGAGTATTGTAGCCAGGAAGTTAGATCTTTTGTGTTGGTTTTCTGTAATGCGATCATATCAGGATTGCTTGTTTGAACATATTCTTGCAGGTTTGCTGAATGGGGTCTGTAGGATATTTGGGAGCCGCCATGTTGACAGTTGACTTCCGCCTGGTGTTAGTCACTTGGAGGTGTCGATCGAAAGTCCGCTACAGAATCCTCCCCCACAGTCTTTCGCTCTTTGGGTTTGGATCCTGATTGTTCCGCCAGCTGCTCATGAGTTACAAAATTATTGTAAGCATAGATCATGAAGTTGTGCTGTTGTGCGATGAAGCCATCCAACTTGGCGTCGAGTGTGGTGATCGTACGGGTCAATGTTACTACCTTTTCTTTGATTTTCGTAACCACTGTTTCTATGCTTCTGTCTACTGATGTGAGAAGTTTCGTGATGAGGGTTTCCTCGAAAGCTAGAAGGTGTCGTACGACGAGTCGAGCATCTTCGCTTCATGTACTTGCAGCCGTTATTTACTCGCTTCATTTTACTTGTCTTACAATCCTGTCCTCAAGATCTGGCGTGCCGCATTCAGCTGGTGGTCGTTCTCGTACCGTCCTCTGCAGCTCTGGAACTTTATTTTCTAGCTCACGGATTGTCGCTCTCTCAGCAGGAGAGACGTCGAAAGCGCTCGTGATGCATTGTGAACTGCAGCCGTTGCTTCCACTCACCGTGGCGGCGTACGTGATTCGCCTACCTGAGCGAGACCATGATGGCGTGCGAGATCGAGAGCTCCGCTTTTGTTTAGACTGAGAGCGGCTTCGGCCGGGATCCCGGTGAAGCGAGAAGGCCTGTGGGTTTTCTGAGCTGGCGGCCAGTCCGAGAATGTCATCGGTATCAGAACTCCAGCGATGCTCTCTGGCGCGCGCGTTATTAAGCTGCTGTCGTCTTACTTGGTATGGAGGCGGACTGCTGCGGAGTTTCTTCTTGCATTCCTTTGCGGCAGTCTCGTGGTCTTCGCCACAAATCTTGAACTTCGGTTGACAGTCGTGAGCTTCTGTGTACCCTTCGCTGCCGCTTTTGTAGCAGAAGTTGGCTTTAGGATGAGGGAAGATGTCTTGTCGGTGACCAATGTCATCACATGTTCTGCAATACTGGACTGATTTCCGGTACGGCTTGCATCTGTAGTCCCCACTCAGGTACGTTACGTAAAAGGGGACGTGCTGTCCGTCAAAAGTGGTCACTGCAGCTGTGGAAGATCCCAGCATGAGCGCGCCAAGACACGCTATCTTGAGTCCATGCGAAGCCCGTCAACACTCTACGTGGGGCTTTTGCAAAGTTCGAGGATATATATCACTCCGCGGCACCCATTAATCGGGTGTCGAATGTGCGGAGTGACTTGGTATATGACTCCTCCGAGTTGTATAGCGTTTATACTTTGCAGTTTGTAAGCTCGTTCAGTGCTTGCTGTGCTTGCGATGACCACATTCTAAACTTTCTGCACCAGCACTCATACATCGTCGTGGAAGTCCTGCTGGGTCAAGCCACTGGACCTTCCAATGGCATGTGTCACCTCGATGAGTGTTCACTTTGAAAGATCAAGTCCTGCTTGCGGGCGGAATACAATTTTGAAGTCATCAGTCGGGAAGGGTCGCATCCTAGTACGGCGTTGACGTGGTGGTTGAGACGTGGCCTCTGCTTTCAGAGGTTGTCTGGCTCTTTCGTCAGTTGAGTTATCGTCTTTTTTGGCTCACCTGCCTTTACGGATAGCCCGTGGTCACCCAATGTGGCCTTTACCTTTCGTCTTGACACTATTCCCATCGAATGTCCAGTGTGATGCTGTTCTTGAGCTACCCTCCGTCTTTTCCTCTTGCATCATACTTGGGTCTTCTTGACGTGGGTTAGTCATGGAAGCGCTGGCTCTACGCCTCAGTCGCTGTTTCTGCTTGTTGCACGAGCGGCGGGCTCGTGCGGCACGGCGGGCTCGTGCGCTACGCCGCTCTTGCACGAAGTACGAGCCTCGTGCAAGAGCGGCTTGCGCGTGCAGCGCGGCCTCAGGGTTTTTTGATGGTAGCGTCTTCCAGGGAACCGTCGTAATTTGTTTAGAGTTCGATTTCTAGGTAAACTGTACTCGCTGCTATAGGTCTGGTGTCAAATGATGACTTGCAACGTGAGGAATCCCAGGTGACAAAGCGCGAGAAGTGTCGAGGCAGGATTGCACCTAAAATAGCGACAAAAGCAGGAGCCGATGCAAGGCGCAACGGCGCTCCTCCGCCCCCTGGCGGCTTTTTTATAAAGAATGAAAGAATGAAAGAAATACAAACGAGATCAACAAACAACTCACTATGCATTTGTCAGGGACGGAGCTTACATGCCAGGTCCTCTGTTTACAAGGTTGCAAATGCATGGAACTGACTTGTTTTAGGGGCGAAGCTCCTTAAGGCGGCACCCGTTCGTCCCTCGTAGTGGTCGTAGTAGTGAGTAACAAGTCTTACGCTTTGACCTCCAAGGTGGTGCCGGTGGGAGATTTCTCCTGTGCGTTGTTGAACAATAAAAAATTCGCAGCGTGCGCGTTAACTAAAAGCCGAATTCTTCTGTCTCTCATTCCCCATTAGCAGCCATTGGCATGTTCCAGTAGGAAACGTTAGTAGAAGTAGAAGTGTAAGTGTTAGCTAAAAGCCGACTTCTTCTGTCTCTCATTGCCATTAGCAGCTATTGTTTACCTCCAAGGTAGTGCCTGGTGAGATTTCTCCTGTGCGTGATTAAACAATAAAAATTTTGTTCAAAACGCCGTTGATTGATGAAATAAACCAACGAAAGACGCCAGATGTTTTGTAAAAGCAGAACGAAAGAACGCCAGATGTTTTTCTTAAAGTGTAGTAGTAGGGTAGTAGTTGCATGTAGCCACCTCGCCCGATCGTCAACGGGCGAGGTGGACCGGCAACGGCGCGAGGACCCTGCCGTACGAGAGTTAAATCACACTAAAAGACATACTTTGCGGGCGATACACTCTAGTGAGCTTTCAACTTTTCGTCTTAGTGTACATGATAAAGAAATTATTTCTACGAAAAACGCAAGGCACACCTTGAGCAATATGTTTGGTTTTGGGACGCTAAATGGAACCATGAGGCGATGCGAAGCCGGAGCACTTGCACGATCGCGTTCCGTTGGCTTTCGTTGGGCATGCTACCGTCCTGGCGTCGTGGAACGCGCGTCCTGTATTCCCTCTAGCCTTGCCTTTAATTCGCACAGGGCGAGCGGGGAATGCGGTCGCTCTTGGCGCTCTTTCGCTCGGGAGTGGACTTCTTCCTTGCATTTCACCGATCACAAGTGATAATGAAGGGACCACGTAAACCAACAGTACAATAAAAGTTTGATGTTTAATATATACACGATGTTTCACACTCTTTATATTATGTACTGGGCGCATTTCACGGAAGAGTTTCACGGTTTACAGATGATTCCCTCCGTAGCTTCGCCCCACTCATCATTCACCCCGTGGATATGCTGTGATTTTTTTTATGTCCTGCATATATACCGTCATCATTGGAATTCGCTAATTATGAGGGTGCTGAAGATAAGACGAGAACAATTTAAATGGCCTGAAAACCGAACATTTGGACCCAGGTTTTTTTACGGCACAACGAAGACAAGTCCCTTGGTATTGCTTAAACTTGCAGCGATTGATTCCAAAAGCGTGTGGATATTTCTTAAGCCAAGTCTTTGGATGTGAAAAAGCCTTGAAAGAAGCTTCTTCATTCAGCAACGCTGAGAAGTGGAGGCGGTGCCGACAGACAAACGCTAAACGTTCGTCTTTCAGGGGAATTAGTGCAACTGTAGTTAACCACCTTCATTTTAACATATTCCACCGGTCTTAGATTTTGTGAAGTGGCCGTGATGATTAAGGAGAGTCGGGCTGTTTAAAACGTCCCAGTTTCACTACAAGGACGCAGCAGTAAATGCGATTGCAACGAATTGGAATCCCACAGGAGCAAGCCAAGCAGCTCGAAACTTGCAGCGCACTGCTCAAATACGAACAAGGATACACAAAACAAACGCACAGCACGAGCTCAAACTAACAACCGTCACAGTTGTTACTTCTTTATGTTTCATCAGTGCTCTGCAAGTGTCGACTATGCACAACCACCTAGTCCCTACTTTGGCTATTCTAGCTAGCAGCTCACTCCTTTCGCAAACGCGGCCGCTTCAGTGAGCGAAACGACCTTCGTGCGCTGTGTCTTTAACGAAACTTCCCGGTCAAACCACAGCACGTGTGTACAAGCCGGCCCCTCACAAGATAACCAAGTGCATAGGCGACCACACTCAGCAGCGCAAAGTACAAGTGGTACAGGTTGAAGGAGCGCGCGCATCGCAACTTCAGCGAGAAACAAGCGGTGCGACTACCTTAAAGCGCGCCTTTCGCGCAAACAGACGGGTGATAAAGAGAACACGCTCAAGAGCCTCTGAGCTCTGCGTACCGCAGGCGGTAAATTGTGTATATAAATAGCTCGCCGTTAGTTTGCTGAAGGACGTATGCCCTGTGGCAGAGTATCATATCAGGCATAGGTACAGTAACCTAACCCTATCGGGGTACGTGCACAAATTAATAAACCACATTCCTTGCACCCTCGCGTCGTATGTAAAGGACACCACACATTTTCTTCGAGATATTGCAGATCTGTGCGTGCCGAAAGATTCGTTCTTAGTTGCCCTTGATGTGTCCTCGTTGTATACAAATATTCCTCGCGATGGTGGCATAGCGGCATTAAAAAGCTTGTGCACACACCATAGACAACCTGACACCCCAGATTTCCCTGCTATCGCAAGTTTGACGTGGATGGTCTTGGAATTGAACCCATTTCATTTCAACCAGGAGCACCATCGACAAATTAGCGGAACCGCTATGGGTACTAAACTGGCACCAAATTATGCTAACATTTTTATGGGGAAGCTAGAATCCGAAGATACATAGAATCCGAAGATACATAGACGACATTTTTCTCATTTAACCCACGGCGAGGACGAACTGCTAAGCTTTATCGACACTACAATGCGTGCATCCAAAATCACTTCTCACACGCCTATTTCAAGTAACCGTAAATTTTCTTGACGTTACCATAACGATAGAAGATGACAAACGTTCCACAACCCTCTACCGCAAACCAACGGATCGACAACAATACCTCCATTACCAAAGTGACCACCCTGCGCCACTGTAAAACAACATTCCATACAGCCAGGCCCACCGTTTTAAGCGAATTTGCTCAAGAGACGCTGATTTTGACACGAGCTCACATAGGCTAAAACTGATACTAGATAAATAGAAATACCGTCCACATGTAATAGCCGACGCTGTTCATAAAGCTAGAAAACTGAAGCGTGATGACCTTATGAAGCGGCCACCACAACACAACCTGCAACAGACAAACCTGTGTTTACCTTACAGCACGAACTTCCCCAATGTAAACAGAATCCTTAAACGACATTACAACCAACTGGAACAAAGTGTACGTCTGAAATGCGCATTTCCATCCGCCCCTGGCGTCGTTTACCGACGATAGCGCAACCTCAAAGACACTCTTGTAAACTCCCAAATCAATACTTCAACTCCTCATAATTCGTGCCGACCATGTCTAAAGCCTCATGTCTTGTATGTAAGGCAATGCGAGAGACAAGCAAGGTAACCAGCACACAATCCAAGTTTTCCATTAACATACGAGGAAATCTAACATGCGATTCCTCTAATGTGGTATATCTACTCGAATGCAACCTGTGCAGCATGCTATACATCCAACAAACAGAAACACCAATTAGGATTTGCTTTAATAATCACAGAGCCCACGCAAAATCAGCCCCAAATCTACATCTATCGAAATATCTTAACCTTCTTTGCCATTCATTCGACAAATTATCAGTTGCACACTTAGAAACAGGATTTAAATCAAACCGGGAACGTGAACAACGCGAGTCATACCTCATACACCGGTTTAACAGCCTAGAAAAAGCCATAAATGAGGACCCGGGTACACTTGCAGCAATTAAAGCACTGTAAAGTAATAATAAACATAACAATTGAAGAGTTCGCGGCACTGTAACTGTGACGATGACTGGACAGTTAGAAATATCTTTTACTATCTTTTATTGTCATTACTCTCTCTGAGGTACTACTGTCGTCTATTTCCATCTCTATCTGACTAACCGACCAATGGCTTTAAACTTCACATGTCTAACAGCCACCGTGTACACGACCAAGAGCCCCCCACCTGAGAATTTCTGAACAAACTGGTAACTACAATAAACGCCCGTTTCCTCCTTCTTGAGGCAATCTGCCCGTTTGCTTCTCCTTGCGGCAATGCGCGGTGTCCCCCTCGAAGCAAAACGTCGCCGTAGTAATGAGGTATATCTAAACCCCTTAAAGAGCCTTTTCTGGCCGCGCCGCCCCGCCAGAGCTGCGGGGCCGTCCTGTTGAGGAACAATATGCGTAAGGAGGGAACTATAGACGAAAGATCCCAACCGACTGCCCCACCACTGTGTCCAGACAAGGCCGCCGACAACTGAATGGTGACTGTCAGTAGAAAAAAAAAGGAGGGGGCGAGACGAATATTTAGTGAGCGAGTAAGTACTTGTACGTGCACTTCCACAAATACCAGACTTTGCCGTGGGCGGCTATTCATACACGCCGTCTACATTAAAGGTACCGCCACCCTAACACACACAGAACGCAATGCTTCCAAAGATATAAGGATTGACGACGCCACTTGCACGGCGCAGTGGCCCCTGGAAATTTCCCCGGCTCGTGCTTTTGTATTTCTTTTTCTTCCCCCCCCCTTTTTCTTGTCCTCTCTGTATGCCTTTCTTGCTTCCTTTGTCGTTTTTTTTGTACAAGACTGTATAAAGATGAGCGCAAGCAACAAGTACCTTCATTCCTGATGAAGGCCAAGCTCTGTCCGAAACTGTCGACATAAACATTTCCGTTGTTACTGTTACTCACGGCGTATCCACTTCACTATATATATATATATATATATATATAATATATATATTATATATATAATATATATTATATATATATATATTATATATATATAATATATATATATATATATATATTATATATATATCATCATCATCATAATCAGCCTGTCTACGCCCACTGCAGGGCAAAGGCCTCTCCCATGTTCCGCCAATCAACCCGGTCCTGTGCTTTCTGTTGCCACGTTATACCTACAAACTTCTTAATCTCATCTACCCACCTAATTTTCTGTCTTACCCTCACGCGTTTGCCCTCTCTTGGAATCCAGTCAGTTACCCTTAATGACCACCGGTTATCCTGTCGACGTGCTACGTGGCCGGCCCATATCCATTTCTTCTTCTGAATTTCAACTATGATATCCTTAACCCCCGTTTGTTCCCTCACCCACTCTGCTCTTCCTGTCTCTTAAGGTTACACCTATCATTTGCCTTTCCATCGCTCGCTGCGTCGTCCTCAATTTAAGTTGAACCCTCTTTGTAAGTCTCCAGGTTTCTGCTCCGTAGGTAAGTACCGGTAAGATGCAGCTGTTATATACCTTCCTCTTGAGAGATAGTGGTAGACTACCATTCATGATTTGATAATGCTTGCCGAATGAGCCCCATCCCATCCTTATTCTTCTAGTTATTTCCTTCTCATGGTTCGGCTCCGCGGTTACTACCTGTCCTAAGTAGACGTACTCCTTTACAACTTCCAGCGTCTCGCCACCTATCGCGAAGCGCTGTTCTCTGCCAAGATTGTTCCATATTACTTTAGTTTTATGCATATTAATTTTCAGACCTACTCTTCTACTTTCCGTATCCAGTTCAGTAATCATGAGCTGTAATTCGTCTCCCGCGTTACTCATCAATGCAATGTCATCAGCGAATCGCAGGTTACTGAGATTCTCTCCATTAACTCTTATCCCTAATTCTTCCCAATCTAGGGCCCTGAAAACCTCCTGTAAACACGCGGTGAATAGCATAGGAGAGATCGTGTCTCCCTGGCGTACGCCCTTCTTTATTGGGATTCTGTCGCTTTCTTCATGAAGGACTATAGTGGCTGTGGATGCGCTGTAGATTTCTTCCATTATGTTTATATAGGCTTCGTCGATACCCTGATTCCGCAGTGCTTGCATGACTGCTGATGTCTCCACCGAATCAAATGCCTTCTCGTAATCTATGAAGGCTATGTATAGGAGTTGGTTGTATTCCGTATATATATATATATATATATATATATATATAATATATATATATATATATATATATATATATATATGTGTGTGGTAGTTTGAGTATGAAGATCGATGGGTCCGGTACGACAGATGGGTGAAAAGGACTCGCGCACGAAATGTAGTTTTATTAACGTTTCGGCTGGTGAGCCAGCCTTCGTCAGAATGAAAACACTGCCCGTGACATAATCTATTTATAAGTGTGTGGCTACACATCGTGGTGCAGAATAAGAATGCAACAGGTGAATAACATGTGCAACACAGTCAAACGTGCTACGCTTCGAGAGCAAGACAGGTGATGGGCTCACGACACCGTGAATAACAATAGGAAAACGTGCCACAGGTGCAACTATGCCGCACATCGAGCGCAAAACAGGTGCAACTGTGCCGCACATCGAGCGCAAGACAGCTGCAAGTGCCACTCATCGGGAGCAAAGGTGCAACTAGGCAGCACATCGATCGCAAAACAGGTGCAACTGTGCCGCACATCGAGCGCAAGACAGGTGCAACCCAATCAACGTGCCACTCATCGGGAGGAAAGGTGCAACTATGCCGCACATCGAGAGGAAAACAGGTGCAACCATGCCACACATCGAGCGCAAACAGGTGCAACACAATCAACTCATCGGGAGCAACAAACACGACACGACACTGTGAATGACAATAGGATCAGGCACGAGGATAAGGCAACGACACGACACTATGAATAACATAGGATCAGGCAACGAGTGCAACGATGCTGAACATCGAGTACAACGGTACAACACAATCAAACGTGCCACGCATCAAAGCAACAGACAGGTGATGGGCGTACGACACTGTGAATAACAATAGGAACGTGCTGCGCGAGGACCACAAGGGGTGGGCGTATGGTGAACACAATACTGTGAATAACAAAGGAGCGTGCTACGCATTGAGTACAACAAGTGATGGGCGCATGGTGAAAACAACGCTGCGAATAACAATAGGCACGTGCCGCGTATTGAGAACAAGTTATGGGCGCATGTTGAACGGAAGACGCGAATAACAATGGGAATGTGCTGCGCATGGTGAATACAATAGTGTAGATAGGCAAGAGAAATAGGAAAAAAGGCGAGTTTGTGCCAGCAATGAGGTGTACACTGCATACTAGGCTAGTACGCTAGCCGCGTTCTCGTTTAAGCCGCAAGAAACCGTGCTGAACTTGCGAATTAAAAATGACTCGCGCATTTCACGATATGCTACAAAAGGTTCATTGACATCTTTTTTATTTGGCCACATGGTGAATCTCAACTTCGCGCATTTATATCCAATTGTAACCCTTTCAGCCCTGAATTTTTTTAACGGGTAGATAATTTTTTCTTGTTGACATTGCTTTTTTATCACCTCAAGAGCACGAAAATAATGTTTCTGAGCATCCCATCAGTGTATGAGAAAAATAGCGCCATGTCCTATATATAGGACACAAGGGCTTAGCGGTTGTGAAGGGAAATATGGTGAATTTCGATATTGCTATTTATTTTACTCTGTTTACACCTGAAACTGCTGTGAAGCTAGCATGCGAGCGACCATATTAGTTACTGCGTCTCAAAGGTCGAAAAGCAAGTTTTTGCACTCGTGACAGAGTGCTCTTCAATGCAGTTGAATGGCCATTATCTTATTGGACGCCTTGTAAGATCCAGCATCATAATAAGTTGCCGAATCCTCCTTTGTGCGCCGCAATTATTGTCGCCCGTGCCTGCGTGGGTAAGCTGATGGAACTGCACTTCATCCTCGTTATCTTCAGGCCCTCTGATGCACCATTCTTACACTGCAGCAAACGTATTCGGATCAATTATGTACAATCTCGCTGTTGGGACCTCCTTGCAAATCAGCAAGAAATGCAGGCTGATTTCCCAAGGAGAATAACAAGAAATTGGAAGCAGACAGAAGCGCTACGGCTCGGCTCATCATGCAATGCATTCAAAGATCTCGCAACCACTAAGCCCTGGTGTCCTATATTAGGGCATGGAGATTTTTCATAGTGACGTGTCATTGCCTGATCCTCGTTGTCTGATCCTATTGTTATTCACAGTGTCGTGTCGTGTCTGTTGCTCCCGATGAGTTTGATTGTGTTGCACCTGTTTCGCGCTCGATGTGCGGCATAGTTGCACCTTTGCTCTCGATGAGTGGCACGTTGATTGAGTTCCGCCTGTTTTGCGCTCGATGTGCGGCACAGTTGCACCTGGCACGTGTTCCTATTGTTATTCACAGTGTCGTGAGCCCATCACCTGTCTGTTGCTCTCGAAGCGTAGCACGCTTGACTGTTATTCACCTGTTGCATTGTTATTCTGCACCACGATGTGTAGCCACACACATATAAATAGTGTCTGTCACGGGCAGTACATTCACGTTAATAAAAGTACATTTCATACCCGAGTCCTTCTTTTCACCCATATATATATATATATATATATATATATAATATATAATAATAATATATATATATATATATATATATATATTATATAATATAACGATGGTGAGGTGTGCGAAGAAGTGGCAGACAAGTCGGTGTTCTGAAAATAACAACCACCATATTGACTGCTGGACTATTCTATACTCTAAATAAGTTATAAATATATTCGGAACATTTGGGCGGAGGTGCTGGGTAATACGCTAGACGGAGCTCCAAAGCGGACGTGTCCTGGACAGCCTCCATATGTCAACAGAAAGCAACTCTGCTGCTGCCGCTTCGACCGCGACCCCTGTACAGCCGGTACAGCCGGTCGTATTGACTGAACCCCGTGATCCCGGTAATTTCTGCGGCACCGAGCACGTTGACGTCGATGATTTGATTGCGAAGTACGAGCGGTTTGCAGCGGTCTACCTGTGGGACCCGACAATGATGCTCCCCAACATTGATTTCTATTTCTGCAGAACAGCAGGCGCGTGGTTTCAGGCTCATGAAGCTGACTTAACCAGTTGGGATGCCTGTAAGCCGAAGCTTCGCAACCTATTTAGCAGAGCCGTCGGACTCCAGCGGGCCGCTTCTAAAGAACTCTCCTGTCCTTGACGTCCTGGCCCTTTGCCGTCGTGTCGACACCAACATGTCAGAGGGTGACAAAGTAAACCATTTGCTCAAGGAATTGCGGATGATGCTTTTAATTTACTCGTTTCTATAGACTGTTCAACCGTGGACAACATCATCAGAGTGCCGCCGGTTCGATGAACTGACGAATCGCCGCATCGCCCAGCATTTCGTGCGACTTCCGAACACGGCCGCTACAACATCCTGCGAACACCTTCAGCCGTCATGCGGTGAACCGCCTACCAATGAGAGCGTAGTTCGCATCGTGCGCCGAGAAATCGAGGCGGGATCACCACCATCTTTCCTGACGCGGCCATCTGATGATCCTCTACCAACGATCTCGTTGATCCAGCAGGTTGGGGGGAGGAGCTTGCAAATGTCGGACTGCAGCCGGTATTTTCGTTGACGGAGCCTTGTGTCAGCTCCATAATGCCTCCTCGTGCTCCGGAAATGTTTCGCCGCTATCGGGACCCTGTCCAGTGGGGAACGCAGCACGACAAGCCGATGTGCTTTCGTGGCCACGGTGTAGGACATATTTCTCGCTCCTGTCGTTCTCGCACCTTTCCATCTCGCTCCTTTTCGGGCTATCGACGTGACGACAACCACCGGCGCTTCAGTTTCCCGCTCGTGACGGTGGACCATACGATGAGGCTCCTGCGACATCAGTCCGAGGCTCCAGCCTTTCGCGTCCCCACAGGATTGTCGTTCCCAGTCACCTCTGCCCCGTCGCCATTCGTCGCCCCGCCCTACTGGACGCCCACACTCGGGAAACTGAGCAATGCAGCTCCCGGAGGTGACGCTGCATTCGACCCCCGACTTGAAAACTCTCTGCTGACGCTCACTACGGACCAGAACCTGCTTCCTGTGGAAGTGGATGACCTGCCTGTTACTGCCCTCATTGATACCCGTGCACTATATCTATTATGAGCGCTGATCTCCGTAAACGGTAAAATAGATCCTTAAGCCGCACGAGTGCCAATTTGTACGTGTCGCTAGTGGAGGAACTCCGGCGGTACTCGGAATGTGCATGGCACGTGTGAGGTGCTCCGACCGCCAGACGTCCGTTCTGTTTCATGTTCTCGCTCATTGTCATCATGATGTGTTCCTCAGACTCGATTTCTTGTCTGACCACTCTGCTGTCATTGACTGCTCGGCCGCTGTTGTACAACTTGATTTGCCTGCGTCCTTCGACGTGTCGGAGGTGGTTCAGACCAAACTGAGGCTGTTCGTCTGCCCCCACGAGCCATACCTTGCGTCGCTGTTGAACCATATCCCAGTGTACCAGATGGGGATTACGTGGTCGGTCCCTCTCCCAATGTTCCACTGGCCCGCAACGTCTCCTTTCCGTATACAGTTTTAACTGTTCCAGCGAACAAGACGCGCCTTCCTCTTCTCAACTTCGGATTCAGCCCTCAAGTCCTACCTCAAGGCATTGCCCTCTCTATTTTGTCACCGTCACACGAATTCCCGATCTCCTCGGTGTCACCTGAACTGCCCGCTGTGGTCTCTCCGAACCCGGATAGAATCGACGCAGTCACCTCTTCTACCTCAGTGATCTCCTTGTGACCTACGCTGATATATTTGACTTCGACGGTACGCCCTTAGGTCAAACCTTGTAAGTCAGCACCGCACAGATACCGGTCATGCAGCTCCGATTCACAGGCGTCCTTACCGAGTTTCACCATCAGAGCGCCAAGGTATTCAACAGGAGGTCGACAAGATGCTCAAAAAAGGTATTTTTGCGCCTTCATCGAGCCTGTGCGCTTCCCCTGTAGTCTTAGGTAAAAAAAGAGAACACCTGGCGCTTCTGCGTAGATTATCGGCATTTACACAAGATTACCAAAAAGGATGTCTACCCGCTTCCTCGTATCGATGATGCCCTGGGCTGCCTTCATGGTGCTACCTATCTTTCTTCAATAGACCTACGCACTGGTTACTGGCAAACCGCCGTAGACGACCTCGACCGTGATAGGACCGCCTTTGTAACGCCTGACGGCCTCTACTAATTCTGAGACATGCCATTCGGTTTGTGCAATGCGCCGGCGACGTTCGAGCGGATGATGGCACGCTTTTGCGGAGCTTTAAATGGTCTATCTGCCTCTGTTACCTGGACGACGTTATTGCATTTCCCCCACCTTTGAGTTTCACCTCGACCGACTTTCGCCCATTCTTTCAGTGATTCGTGCGGCTGCGCTACAACTTAAATAATCGCAATGCCACTTTGGCCATCGCCAAGTTGCTATTCTAGGGCACCTCGTTGACTCATCTCGCATCCGACCCGATCCTTACAATGTTCGCGCTGTCCTCGATTTTCCCGTAACAACTTGGGCCAAGGACGTTCGAAGTTTTGTGGGCCTATGCTCATATTTCTGACTATTCTTCAGAAACTTCATAGATATTGCCCGTCCCTTCATTGATCTTCTCAAGAAAGATGTGCCGTTTTGGTGGGGTCCTGACCAAGCGAGTACTTTTTCACAGCTCATTACGCTGCTCATCACACCGCCGATCCTCGCCCACTTCGACGCGTCCGCTTCGACGGAGGTCCACACCGACTCTTGTGGTTACGGCATTGGCGCTGTGTTAGCCCAGCGTCAATCCTATTATGATAGAGTTCTTGCGTATGCCAGCCGGGTCCTTTCCTCTGCCGAACGCAATTACTCTATTACTTAGCGCGAGTGCCTGGTGCTTGTATGGCCAGTTGGTAAATTTCGCCCCTATTTATATGGTTGACCTTTCACCGTTACCACATACCACCACACTCTATGCTGGCTTTCAGCTCTAAAAGATCCAATAGGGCGCCTAGCTCATTGGTCTCTGCGCCTCCAGGAATTCAGGTACACAGTGGTCTGCAAGTCCGGCCGGCCATCTACGCCAAGACGCCGACTGCCTTTCTCGCTACCCCGTCGACGATCCAGACCTCGTAACGAATGACACGTCCATCTGCATTACCTCGCTTTCCGCTTTCGGCAACATCAGTGACAAGCAACAGCGTGACGTGTCCCTACGAGATCTAATCACCCACCTGAATACTGACTCTACGGACAGTTCGCTTCGCATGTTCGTCATCATAGACGGCATCTTATACCACCGGAACACGCGCCCAGTGGGACAGGAACTACTAGTAGTAGTACCCACTCATCTCCGCTCATCCGTACTTCAGCAACTACGTCATGTACCAACGGCCGGCCACCTTGGTGTTGCCGGAACGTACGACCGTGTTCGCCGACGCCTTTTCTGGCCTGGCCTATACCGTTCCGTACATCGTTACTTTGCTTCTTGCGAGTCGTGCCGACGCCGGAAAAGGCCATCTGTGCACCCCGCCGGGCTTCTTCAACCTATCGATATACCTGCTGAGCCTTTTTTCGTGTCGGCCTCGACCTTCTGAGACCTTTCCGACTTTCTAACAACGGTAACATGGGTCACCGTCGCTACGGATTATTCGACCCGCTTTGCCATTACGAGGCTTCTCCCGAGCCGCTGCGCTACAAACGTCGCCGACTTTTTGATACAAGACGCCATCTTACATCACGGCGCTCCTCGTCAACTTCGCACGGACCGAGGTCGCTACTTTTTATCCAAGGTAATTGATGACCTACTTCGCTCTTGTACAACCAAGCAAAAGCTTACGACGGCCTATCATCTCCAAACGGAGTCACAGAACGTTTGAATCGCACATGCTCGCCGTGTATGTCTCGACTGATCATCGCGACTGGGACATTGCGCTACCCTTTGTCACTTTTGCTTACAACAGCTCGCGCCACGACACTGCTGGATATTCTCCCTTTTACCTTTTGTATGGAAGACAACCGACCTTGCCGTTCGACAGGCTAGTAGCCACATCTGCACACCTGTCCACCGAATATGCTCGCCACGCTATTAGCACAGCCGAAAATGCCCGTCAGATCGCCAATCGACGCCTTTCGGACTCGCAACTCCGCCAGAAACATACATACGACAGTTGCCACCGGAATGTTCGCTTCAATCCGGCTGACCTCGTTCTCCTGTGGTCTCCATCTCGGCATGCTGGCCTTGTCGGAAAACTTCTGCCCAAGTACTCCGGCCCCTACCGTGTCCGACGCCAGGTGACTGAGGTTACCTGTGAAATCGCGCCTCTGGAGCTTACAGTGCCCTCCACGTCTTCAAACGTCGTCCACGTCGCTCCCCTCAAGCCATACCTTTCGCCTACCACCTGCTAACAAGCGCCGAGTCGGCGCTTTCGCCGCCGGAGGTCGATGTAGCGGGGCTGCAGCTATGACTATGGTGAGGTGTGCGAAGAACAGGCAGACGGCGTGTCGGTGTTCTCAAAATAACAACCGCCATCTTGACTGCTGGACTATTCTATACTGTAAATAAGTTATAAATATAATCGCAACAATATACACAGGGTGTTTCGAGAAATGTGTTCGAAATTCTCAAAAATCAGGGAAATTCTTTTTCTGTAGCGGTAGGCATTTTAAGGTGGCTAAAGAGATAATTTGGGATAGTGATTATGAAAGTTAAATAATTAATATTTTATTTAGTTGAGTCACGCGGTTATGTTGAATGGGATAATTGCAAGATTTCATGCGAAGAACTCATTGCAGCAAGACGGTGAGATGGGCTAGTTGGTGAACATTCGTTTTGAAGCACAAAGCTTATAAGCGCACATAAAGCGAGGACCGAAGATTAAGAACTTAACAGGACAGCGCTTAAAACTCACAACCGAAATTTTTATTGAACAGAATAACATTTAGTGAACTCACTTTAAATGTGAACTCACTTTAAATGTTATTCTGTTCAATAAAAATTTCGGTTGTGAGTTAAGCGCTGTCCTGTCAAGTTCCTATATCTTCGGTCCTCGTTTTATGTGCGCTTATAAGCTTTGTGCTTCAAAATGAAGAACTCATTGTAGCTTTGAGATTTCGAAAACGCGGCCTCTAGTAAAAATTGCGATGTAATGAAATTCAACCAAATTTGGCGGCGAAACCAAAACCGAAACGCGGAATAGCGCAACTGCCACATTCTTCTGAGACGTCCAGAATGAGTGAGCGTCATTATATCAGCCATCAACCGACATCGTTGTGTGGGTGTGCGGGCCGCGCTTGCAATTATAGCACGCATGGTGCACATACCTCAACGAACGCAGAAGAACTACACCTCTGTAATCGTTGTCTTGAACAGTGGCGTCATTCTGGTCGTCTGCATGTTGCGCTCTTCGGTGCTTCGGTTACAGTTTCGCTGTTGAATTCTGTGGAATTTCATTACGCCACAATAATTAATAGATGCCGTTTTTTTCTATATCTCAAAGCTGCGATGGGTTCCTCGCAAGAACTTCAATTCTCCCATTTGACATAACCGCCTAACTCCAATAAATGAAAAGCTTATAATTTTAGCTTTCCTAATTACTGTCCCAAATTATGTCTTTAACCATCTTAACGTGCGTGCCGCTACAGAAAAAGCAGTTGTGAAGGCACCGAGCAAGTATCGCATTTCCTCATTTTTGAAGATTTTCGGACAGACTTCTTGAAACACCCTGTATATGTATTCATATTACACGTGACCACATCACCTTGCAGCAGGCTCTTCACAGAATCACCAACTGGTGTTCATCTTGGCAAATGACTCTTAACACTGATAAATGCATGTTACTTACATTCAGTCGTAAAGGCGCCAGCTCGATATTCCATTACTCGCTGAGCAAATTTTGTGAGACATCTATGTACAAATACTTAGATATTCATCTATCAACACACTTATCTTGGTCATGTCATATAGAAATATAATATATGGGGTTTAACGTCGCAAAACCACGATATGATTATGAGAGATGCCGTAGTGGAGGGCTCCGGAAATTTCGACCACCTGGGGTTCTTAACGTGCGCGTAAATCTAAGCCCACGGGCCGCAAACATTTCCTCCTCCATCGAAAATGCAGCCGCCGCGGCCGGGATTCGATCCCGCGATGTAAGCCATATAGAAAAAGGAACCACAAAGGCATCGCGTACACTTTGGTACGCGATGCCTTTGTGGTTCCTGAATTGACCATAATTAATAAAGAGAACGCGCAGTTACCAGCGCATGTCCGACATTGCATGTGCGCACCTAATTTCCGAGCGATCCGAGTTTTGGGCCGAAGCCAAGATAGCACCACACGGGAACTTTTGGAAGCCTATTTTATCTCAACTAGAGGAAACGCGTGTGTTAGCCAAGCTACTGTTTCCTTACTGCATGGTGAAAAGAGATTCTTGCGTGGCTTGTTGTGATCTGACAGTGAAAAGCGATTAGCGTTGTGACCGCGTGACTGATGGCATATATTGTTGACGACGAAAAATAAAGTTAGTTGTAAGTTTACGCTCGTCCTTGTCTGAGTCCGTGTTTTTTATGTGTACGTGCATCAATATTCTTTCTTTGCAAGTATGAACCAACTCGCCCAGCAGCAAGTTTTATTGAACTATATTTCTACTACAGCGGGCCCTTTCTTCAATGTTTCTTCTTCCCCGTCGTCGTCAACTATCAACCTTTTGGTGAGCCACACTGTTACGGCAACCTGCTGTGCAAGATATCTCGGATTTTGTTTACGGAAAGGACTGGTACGTGCGGAAGTTCTTGGGCTGCTCGGTTTCGCGTGGCCGTCTCCGGGACATGCACGACGGGTGTGTCGGATACTACGCGCTGAGCTCTGGCGGCAGAATAGGCTTCTGCATGATTACATGCGAGTTCTGTGCTACATTAGTGACCCTCCCTGGAAAGCAGAAATGAATCTCCGTTCATTAAGGACCCTTACTGTCCACATGGTCGAATTTTGGTGGGGTTCCTACCTGGCTAACGTTCTTGGCCAGCTGAACAAGAAAGAGGACAAGGAAAAAGGTGTTTCACAGGTTCTGGTGCTAGGAGAGAACATGGAACTTCCTGATAAAATCTACAGTCTGCTCAAGAAGAGGCCGAAGTTCAGTCTTGAACCAGCCGTCCCGCCTCATGAGTTGTTGGCGTTTAATAGGCGTGTGGCGAGTAGGGCGCCTCAGGATCAGCATGACCGGTGCCTCCTTGAGGGTGTTGACGCTTTGGCAAGGACTGTCAAGGTCAAGAGGGACTTCCGTCAGTGCTGGGCTCCGACAGATCTCGTCGTGAAGCATTTTAGGGACAATGACCTCCGACTGCTTCAAGGCGATAAAGAGGGTGGATTTGTGGTTTTAGATGCTGTAAGTTTCAATGAGAAGGCTAGGAACGCCATTTCTAAGAATTTTAAGGAGGTTAAAAGTAGCGCTACTCGCGTGAAGAAAAAGGCAGCCAACTTGTGTAAGGAACTTCAGCGTGAGAAATTGGCCAGAGGCGTTAGTGCATGCAAAGGCAACACACTCAGTGTTTTTTTTTCACTGCGAAAACGCACAAGCCGGATATACCGTTTCGTACAATAATAAGTGAAAAGGGATCTTGGCAGCCTAGTAAGCCAATTTCTGCTGAGAAATTTAAATGTGTTAACGGTCGACTACCCTTTCGCTACCAAGAGCTCAGACGATGTTGTGCGTTTTCTGCAGGAGGAACATCGTATTGACTATATGTTCTCTGTCGATGCTGAAGATTTATTTATTCTGTTCCACGTAGCCAGTAATTCGTAGCTGTACGTGAGTGCATCGAAGCCGGTGGCGCCATTGACTTTCAAAACAATGCTTATATGTCGGTGAATGACTTCATGTCGTTACTTGAATTTTATCTTCGCTCTACATTTGTAGCCCATGAGAACCGGTTTTATCTGCAGCGACAAGGGATTTGCATCGGGTCCTGTGTGGCACCTGCTTTGTGTAACATATTTTTAGCGGACGTGGATCGTTCTTTGTCTAGCATCCTAGAGACAACTAATGTTATCAAGTTTTTAGATATGTAGACGATTTTTTAATACTTTTAAAGAAACCCATTGACTTTAATCTTGACAAGTCTGTTGATTCTATCCTTGACGCGTTTCAGCAGTGCGGATAGGGTTTGACCTTTACCCATGAAATCCCTTGCAATAACTCGTTGCAGTTTTTAGATTTAAGACTGTTTGAACACTCACGTGTGCTGGTCTTACAGTCCACGAGCGCAGAAGGGACTGCTGCCATACGATTCAGCACATTCGAAACTAGTTGAGCGAGCGATAGTGAAGCTTTGTCTGGGGTCTGTGCTTGGAATGTCATGCCCACATGCTATGCAGGACAGTTTTAGAAATCAAGTACGGCGAGTGTTGGAAGCCGGATACTTTTGCACGCTCGTTACGGCAGTCGCAGAGGCTCTCCTGCGAGAGTCAAAAGCACCCTGTTCCGGTAAGACACCAGAGCCGCAATCCAGGAGCTGCCCTTTAGTTCTGCCATACATTCACCGCACTTCTCACAATCTGAAGAAGGTTACGGGCAGGTACGATGCGCCGATAGTGTTTTCAGCCCCGCGCAGGCTGGCAAAGCTCTGCCCGAGAATTTCTTCGGCTAAGAAGAGTCCTGGAGTCTGTGGCATGAAGCACGAAATGCCTTATGTAGCCTGCGCTGTTGGTGTCGTCTATGAGATTCCGCTTTCATGTGGAAAGTCTTATGTCGGGCAGACCGGAAGGCGCATCAACGTTCGTGCAAGGGAACATGAATTGACCATAATTAATAAAGAGAACGCGCATTTACCAGCGCATGTCCGACATTGCATGTGCGCACCGAATTTCCGAGCGATCCGAGTTTTGGGCCGAAGCCAAGATAGCACCGCACGGGAACTTTTGGAAGCCTATTTATCTCAACTAGAGATATCTTGTAGACCTAGTTCATTGCACACAATTTCTAAGGTATCTAATACGTACCAATTCACTATTGTATAATGATATGCGTGCTCAGTTGTATGTGCTCTACAGCCACGTGCATTTGGTGATGTATAATCTTGTTTCTTAAACTAAAACTACTGATAACGACTTAGCCGTGTGATACGCAAAGAAGCGGCTTATACATGTGCCCTGCGTGGCATCTCTAACCATTCACTCTGACGAAGGCAGGCCCTCCTGCCGAAACGTTAGTAAAACTTGTGTTTCGCACGTTTGTCGACCTGTTTTTCTACCGTATATATATATATATAATATATATATGGTCCCAGCTGGGGTATTAGATGAGGAATGGCTATTCATTAAAGAGAAGAAGTGGTGCGAGGGCAAGCTTGAATTCATGTGGGTCGGAGTGGTGCACGGGGTAGTTGCAGGCAGACGGTTCCAGTCCCGTGCGGTTGTCACAAAAAAAGGGAGCGAAGTTGGGCGCTGGTTTGTGCTAGCGGAGGGTATATGCTCTTGAATGGTTTGTGCGGCTTGGTCACCGATGGACTGGCAGGATGGCTGGAACTTCCATTGGAGCATGATAAAATTTGTAAAAAAGGCATAGACGAGATATATGACGTCGTAATTGTAGATCAGAAAGGTGAGCACGAGTTACAAGTTTAGAAACACTGGAATTGTAGGTATAATCAGAGTAGATAAAGCGTGCAGCACGGTTTTGAATCGATTCCAAAATGTTGGATAAGTTAGATTGGTGGCTATTCCAGACAGAACATGTATACTCTAATTTCGGATGAACAAACGCGATATATGATATTAGTTTAACTGATGGGGGCGCAAGTCTTAAGTGCCTACGTAGAAAACCCAGAATGCGATTCGGGGAGCTGACTATGTTAGTCACGTGGGATGACCAGGAAATGTTACTTGAAGTTACGCCAGATATTTGTAAGATTCAGCGGTTGAGACTGCAGAGCCAGAAATGGTAATTCTGCTGACTGGTGATGGGGCCTGCGATTAAAAGATACCAATCAAGTTTTCTTTATGTTTGAAGGCATTAAACACCTGTCACACCAGATATAATGAATTTAAGATAGCTGAAAAACGTATGTTGTTGGGCTAGTTGGTGCATATCTGGTTAGAAAATCGTTGGCGCAAACCAAGGACGAGGACGTAGAAATAACACGGACAAGCGCACTGTAACACGGACGAGCGAGATTGAGATCGTTTTGAAGAGTATTAATATCTGCGCTGTTTGCTATGGACTGTATACGACGCAGTCGTCTGCAAAGAGGTGAGTGCTGGAAGAGATGTTTGATGGAAGGTCGTTGATGTCCGAGCACTGTACCTTGCGGTACACCGGAGATTACAGAGGAACGGCTAGATGAGACGGCATTAGCATACACAAACTGTTGGCGATTGGTAGGGAAGCTCTAAATTCAATAAATACATTTGTAGTATTTTTAAACGAGAAAGTTTAGTAGTAGCCGTTCATGTGGGACTTTGCCGAAAGGGGGGGGCTGTTTCAAAGTCTAAGAAGAGGGCGTCAACAGGTATATTTAAATCGGGGCTCGAACTGATACCATGATAAAATAAAGCTAGTTGTGTATCACATGAAAATCCTGAGCGAAAGCCGTGCTGACTGGAATGAAAAAAGTTATTGCTGACTGAGAACTCGACAATGTTAGAATAAATCACTTGCTCCATTAGTTTGGAGAAAACGCTAGTAAGGTAAATGGGGCGATAACATTCTAAAAAGACAGGGCGTGCAAACACGGACACAAGAAAGAAGGGCGATAACAGCTGCAGAGAGATAAAGGACCTGTTTTGGGGACTGCAACAATCTTGCCTACTCTCCAGTCTTCCGGCACCACTCCTGATGACAGTGACTGCCGAAAAATATGAGAGAAGTGTACTAACAATTGATTTCGTGTTTTGGAGCATTTTCGCGTTGATGCCATTGATACCGCATGAAGATGTGAGTTTCAATGAGTGTATTAGTTTTGCGATGCCGTTTGAGATAAATGTGATGTCAGGCATCACGCTATGGTCGAGATTAAGAAACGAGGGCAAGTTGGCGACAGGTTCAACAGTAAACACGGAAGAGAAAAAGCTGTTAAATTGTTCAGCGGCCTCATGATCGATATATATATATATTATATATGGGTGATTCCCGAGAGATCGAACATGCCTGTCCGGTCGCATTTTTGTTTTGCCTGGGTTTTTTATATGTTGTGGGCACATTCAAAGTGCACGGAACTGAAAATTTTATTTCCAAGAAACGCTCCCAGCGCGCCAAAAAATATTTGAAGGTGGCGGCGCGTGCCTCCTGTTTTTGCTCACTGCAGTGTTTTCGCATTTCACGGCCGAATTTAGCGCGAACTATAAATGATGTGTCGAAAATTTCTTTTGCTGGTTTTAATACGAATTACTGTGAATTACATCCATGCTTTTTTTATGCCGTCCTCAAAAAGAAGAAAATATGAAAAAATGGCAAACACGGCCGAAATCAAAAAAGGGTCCTAAGTTTGAGGCGCCTTGGCGCCTTTACTATTTCAAACAGAAACTTGAAAACAATGTCAACTATAGGAAAGAGCCTTTGCAACATTATACGGAAGATCATTTTCCTACGGGCAGCGCAAAAAAAGAAAAAAAGTAGTTAAAGAAGCGAGTCTTTTCAAAAAGTACATTTCAAAAAATAAAATAAAAAAAACTCCGGTCTCAATTTTGACGGCAATTTTTTATCGAAGAGCGCTTATGTCAGTGAACACACGGTTTTAATATCATATGTCCTCATTTGCTTTGTTTACGAGATATAACTGGCCAAAGTGACCCTTGCTGTGAGTGCTCACTTCAGTGTGACTGATGGTTGTTAATAGCTTGCATTGTGCGTAAATCGCAGTTTTATTTGTTCTGCTGCAGCAAAACCTTGCTCTGGTGGCTTTTCGTCAAGAAAAATGTGTTCTCAGATTTTATTTGTGTCTAGCGTGTGCAAAAGTGGGCTGCTGCCGCCCTCTAAAGGGTGATTCCACGAGAGATCGAACATGCCTGTCCGTTCGATATTTTTGTTTTGCCTGGGTTTTTTATATGTTATGTGGGCACATTCAAAGTGCGCGGAACCCAAAATTTTATTTCCAAGAAATGCTCCCAGCGTGCGAAAAAATATTTGAAGGTGGCGGCGCGTGCCTCCTCTTTTCGTTCACTGCAATGTTTTGGGATTTCACGGCCGAATTTAACGCGCACTATAAACGATGTGTCGAAAATTTTCTTGGTGGTTTTAATACGCATTACTGTGAATTACATCCATGCTTTTTTTCCAAGTATTTCAAGGAGCCTTTGCAACATTTACGCGGAAGATCATTTTCCTACAGGCAGCGCGATATAAGAAGAAAATAGTTAAAGAAGCGAGTTTTTTTCAAAAAAGTACATTTCAAAAATAAAACTCAGGCCTCAATTTTGACATTTTTTTGTCGAAGAGCGCTTATGTCAGTGAAAACACCGTGTTAATATCTATGTCCTCATTTGCTTTGTTCACGAGATTTAACGGGCCAAAATTACCCTTGCTGTGTGTGCTCACTTCAGTGCGATCGATAGTTGTCATCAGCTTGCATTGCACTTAAATCTAGTTTTAATTATTTTCCTGCAGTAAAACCTTGCTCTGGTGTTTTGTCGTCAAGAAAAATGCATTCTCAAACTTTAATTGTGTCTAGCGTGTGTGGGGTGGGCTGCTGCCGCTCTCTAAAGGCCGAACGCGTACGCAGTTTGCAGCTTACAACCTCAACTTACCTCACCAGTATTCGTTAATCAGAAGCACACGAGACACCGCGAACACATGGTTTAGGTCACTTTGTCAAAACTCTTCTTGCACACAGAATAAAGCATTTGTATGCAGCGAAGGCCCACTTAATCTGTAACTAAATGCCACAATCAGCAGGCGCGCTGTTATGCAGTTGTTTTCTCACTGCCTTCTTGCTTCCCTTCCATTACATGCATTGTAAGCTCTAACCATCTTCCCATTCGACGCACACTGTGCCTAAACAACATTTGTAAAAAAGTTAGCTCAATGATTTCCGAGCCGTTTATTTCACTTCCCGCTATCACATGTTTTCGGCGTCGCAGATAACGTCTTCCTGTATCATCTCGACCTTTACCTCAGCGTTTCAGCAGCCAGAAAACGTGCGGTGCGGCATGATTAAGCCGTGAGTGGCCGAAGCTGCCCAATTTATGATGTTTTGTTGCCACTTTACTAAAGTGCTTTCCCACGTCGAGGACAGCAAAGGTCATTGGTGGCACCAGACGGACATTACCCTTAGTTTTGAAAATGAGTGCGGCCTACAAATTAAATATTACAGCCCAAAGCGCTTAGACAACCTTAGTCATAAAATGTTAAACCGTAAGCAGTTCTGGAAAGGCATTCATGACAGCTGCACAGATGTGAGATAATTTGTGCGGCGCCGTTCAGTATAAACGTTTCGGCTTGCTCTAGGTCTAGCTGTTCACTACACGCGATGCGCGCGGCCCATGGCTACGTCCGATTGTTCTGTGCCGATTATTTACGCGTTCACAAAAAGAAGATTGCTGAGGAAAACGTTTTCGTTGCGCAAATTTTTTTTCTTTGTTCTTTTTGTTGTTGCCTACCTCCAGAAGCTACTGTCATAGGCTGAGGATCTTCGCGACACCTGCGAGGTCTGCTTGCATTGCTTTAGGCTCCTCAAGGAAAATCTGTCTACATCTAACCGCGATGAGGTAGACCAGGCATTCCTTCAGGAAGAAGAAGCGATTGATATCTTGAACAGGCGCGTCCATCTTTCCTCTGATGATTGTAGGCGAGGTTGTAGGCTGCAAACTGTTTACACGTGAGCCATTAGAGGGCGGCAGCAGCCCACTTTTGCACACGCTAGACACAAATAAAATCTGAGAACACATTTTTCTTGACGAAAAGCCACCAGAGCAAGGTTTTGCTGCAGCAGAACAAATAAAACTGCGATTTACGCACAATGCAAGCTATTAACAACCATCAGTCACACTGAAGTGAGCACTCACAGCAAGGGTCACTTTGGCCAGTTATCTCGTAAACAAAGCAAATGAGGACATATGATATTAAAACCGTGTGTTCACTGACATAAGCGCTCTTCGATAAAAAATTGCCGTCAAAATTGAGACCGGAGTTTTTTTTATTTTATTTTTTGAAAATGTACTTTTTTGAAAAGACTCGCTTCTTTAACTATTTTTTTCTTTTTTTGCGCTGCCCGTAGGAAAATGATCTTCCGTATAAATGTTGCAAAGGCTCTTTCCTATAGTTGACATTGTTTTCAAGTTTCTGTTTGAAATAGTAAAGGCGCCAAGGCGCCTCAAACTTAGGACCCTTTTTTGATTTCGGCCGTGTTTGCCATTTTTTCATATTTTCTTCTTTTGAGGACGGCATAAAAAAAGCATGGATGTAATTCACAGTAATTCGTATTAAAACCAGCAAAAGAAATTTTCGACACATCATTTATAGTTCGCGCTAAATTCGGCCGTGAAATGCGAAAACACTGCAGTGAGCAAAAACAGGAGGCACGCGCCGCCACCTTCAAATATTTTTTTGGCGCGCTGGGAGCGTTTCTTGGAAATAAAATTTTCAGTTCCGTGCACTTTGAATGTGCCCACACAACATATAAAAAACCCAGGCAAAACAAAAAATGCGACCGGACAGGCATGTTCGATCTCTCGTGGAATCACCCTATATATATGACGTGGCGGGAACGGTGACGCCAGCTGCATAAACCCGCTGGGAGTGTCCTTATCATTGCTATCGCGATAACGACACTCTACATTAGGCGAACTTGGTGCCAGGAAATGCACTGAGAAAGTAACGTAATACACCCTCTACGCTACTCGCCGCAACCTGAGTCATCGGCTGTCGGTAATATGATCAGCGGTAAGGCGCGTCGTCTTAGTACATGTGACATTGAAGATTCCAGCCTTATCGTTGGTCGCTGAGTTACCTCCAGAGTAAACTATCATGTCCGCATTGCGTGCTCAAGCTTATTAGAACAATAAAAACTAATCGGGGATTCGGGGCATTCTGGCGCAAGGCAGTGGTTACACATGTAACGGGCCGGTTACAAGAAAAGATAATAAAAGAAGCATGTACGACAGCATGTAAAGCAGAAAAAAATTCCACGCGCGGGTCATCACCGTAACTTTTTCAACGTATAGTTCTCCAAAAGTTATCTTCACCCGCCACGGTGGTCTAGTGCTTATGGTACTCGACTCCTGACCGAAGGGCCATGGGATCAAATCCCGGCCTCAGCGGCCGCATTTTCGGTGGAGGCAGAAATGCTTGAGGCCCGTGTGCATAGATTTAGTTGCACGTTAAAGAACCCCAGGTGGTCGAAATTTCTGGCGCCCTCCACTATGGCATCTTTCATAAATATATCGTGGTTTTGGGATGTTCAACCCCAGCAATTATTTTAACAGTTATTTTTCGTGACATTACCTAAGAAATAAGACAGCTTGTTTTCTGGCATTGAATCCGCAACAAAAAAACAGGAAAATGTGCTTGAAAAGTGCAAGGAAGGTATGCAATGGTAAATGCATATTGTATCTTTTTTTTAGAAATAAAGTGCAGTGTGTGGGTTATATAAGAGGAAATACTGGTTATACGTGATGTAAAAGGCGTCCAATGAAAAAGACGGGGCTCGTTTTAGCGAATACGAACGGCAATCTTTCTGTTAGTGGGGTCATCTCAATTCCTCTTCTGAGCGTTGTCTGTCGGTGGGCTGTCAATAAGCCCACCGCAAATTTAGACGTGCACTGAGAATGTTAATTGTTTAATTACACAGTATTTGTCTATGTCATTGGGTCTACTTTGTAGGTGCGAATGCCGTTATATGTGCCGGGTCATCGGTGTGTCCCTGGGAAGCGCAAGTGGTCATTGAATGTCGAAGTATGTCGTGTTTTGTTTTGCACTGTATGTGTGTATGTTTATAGATATTAACTCTGGAGCTGTTAAGTGGTCATGCGTCGTTATTGCGACCGTCGCGTTTTGTGACTGTCGCGTTCCATGCAAAGTATCAGTCTCTGTGCTCGAAATGTCCACCTGGGACTTCCGAGGGCGCACAACTGTCATCTGTTTCGAAAAGTTTCGCTGGTATTTTTTTCGAGTTCAGTGTGTCGCGTGGAGTGCTTCTTGAATAAAGTACTAGAGACTTTAACGCCACTAATCCCTGGCTCTGCTTTCAAAGCGCACACGTTAGCTCGCGAACAATGCCTTCGGTCATTCCGTTGCTTGCAGGATGGTATGGCCAGAATGTACCAACCGATGCCAGAAACCACAAACTCCGGCAATCTGTGCGAAGGAAACAATCGAAACAGTTGTTTGATGACCACCTACGAGTGAAGCGATGGTATGATTTCAGTCTCAGCCCAGTTTGATAACGCGTCTACGAGAACGAGCACGAAAACACCTTAAACTTGCCCTGCAATATCTAAATGAATTCTGCTCCATGGACGTTCGGGCTTCTTCCAGAAGTGGACGCGTGTCTCAGGTTCGCTTTGCCTATTTGTTTGGCACGCTTTGCAATGACAAAGGAAATCTTCGATCTCGGCATCGATCTCCGGCCACCACACAGATTATCGTGCCAGAGCTTTCATAGGCGTAATGCCAGGATGGTTTACATGCAGTATGCAGAGAACATTATTTTTTCAGTTCATCTGGCAGTATGACCTTGTTAGCCCATAAGAGGCTGTCACGGTTGAGTGACAACTCTTTGCGCCTCACCACGTAGGAGGGGTATTCTCGAGGCACACGTTCTTCTATCCAGCCCGCTATGGTCCATTTCTTCCCACGGCACAGACAAGGGTCACGCAGTGTGGCTGATGCGACGTCTTCTGCACTCCCAAAAGGTTACTCCACTGCTTCCAGCATAAGAATGTCGCCTGGCGGCTCGATAACAGCCCTGTCTTGGGTATCGGCAGCCCGCTCAGACAGTCACCATTTCCATGATCTTGTGTCTTTCTACACCAGCTTGTACTTATAAGCCGGTAACAATAAAGACCAGCGAGACATGCGCGCTTGACAGGGCTACCGGGATCTCTTTATCTTATTGAACAGTGCATGAGAGTAACTAATGATTGGTAAAATACAGGATGACCGCCCACAGCGGTATAGGTGAACTTGACGGACGCCATAGACATTAGCGAGAGCTTCGCCGTCAATCGACGTAGTTACGCTCCATCTTGGTGAGTGTTCGTGACGCGTAAGCAACAGGTTGCTCTAGCCATCAGCGTCGCTTTAAGCGTACACAAATGTGACCTACAAACACGAAAGCATCATGAATTTTTTCTCGGGACATTTGCCAAGGCAGGATGGCACCATCTGCGTTCACGTTCGCACATTCTAAGTAGAACCGATGTTCCACCACGGCAGATAGAGACGAATGTGTCTAATGCCAGTTTTTCTTCAGATAAAGTACTATACGTGCTGCCTTAACCGCTGCTTTTGTGGCCGCGGTTATTATGAAGCCCATCAGAACTACTGATCAGAGTTTCTTAATAATAACACACTAGAATTTAAAAAAATTGCAATTACACTGCCGGGCGAAAAACGCAGCCCTCCGTCGTCACGAATGGCGCTTCGAGGTGGTTTGTAAGGCAGTGATGTCAACCTAAATATAATGTTCTGCTAAAGCAATCCTAATTGAGCCGAATGGGCAAGCTATACACTCATCATTATAGACACCGGATTTAGTTATGGAGACATATGTGTCGCGTGTACCTCAAAGAGTTAAACAGTTATTTACATAGAAGTGTTTCAAAAAACCAGCTCCTACTGGGTCAGCTGCCTTACATTAGGAGGTGGAGTCCCTAGTAAGGGATCGCATGGTCGTTGCCACTGTTCTGACATGCCAGACCATGCCTTGTTTGGCGGGAAGGCTCTGGCAGCTGAGTGGAACCACCTCCGAATTCTTTCGGATTGGTTTCTCGTAGAGGGCAGAGAAGGATTGAGCTGGCATGCCCATACCATATGGCAGGTGTGAGCCACCACCTCAATGTGCTGGCAGAGACCGGAAAAGAAAGATTAAAAATGTTTGAGCACTGCCAGCCACAGTAGCCTGTTAGTGAATAGTCGAATAATTCTTTCGTCATCTTTTTAGCTCTATGCAGGGTGCAGGAAAGCGGCGGTGGCGGTGTCAATAGTGGGTAATTATATCGTGATAAGTGAGAAGAGGGCAGTTCCCTTGTGGTTTAGAGGGGTCATGGGTGGGCAAGACAGTAGCTCGGCGAGTGAGTGGCGGTCGACAGCGTCCGCTGCTTCATTGCTTGGACGAATACGGATCACGTTTACAATGCTCGGGCATTAGTAAACGCTCCTCTGTGTGACATTGCTGTCTGATGTGTAGGTGATCTAGGAGTCGCCTGGCAATACGGGGTCGGTGCCAGGCGGGCGAATTCGTTAAGCAAGTCTCCCGGAGCTGGTACGCAGGCAACACACTGGCATTGGACCGATCTCGACCCAAGGTTGGCATATACTGGCAGAAATATTGGTCCGACATTGGCTTCACGGGTTTTGCCACACCTAAAATGCATTGGTCCAATATTGGAAGCTAATAATAGCCGTATGTTTACAAAGATGGCTCTAGCCAATATTAGCCGTCGAGCATATCGCCAATATAGGCAAAGATGATTTTAGCCTACAATGTCCGTCGTACGTATCGCTAACATTGTATGGATTTTGGCAGCTGCAGCATTTTTTGCCAACCTTTCTCGTTGGCTGCGTCATCTTTTTTTTTTCAGGGTTTAACGCCGGTTCTTGTCAGCTTTTTTGTTGTCTATGTCAATATCTATCCGACGTTTTACACTGAATGTGTAGTTTAACATGAGGTAGGTTTTTGTGCATCTAAATAAATGCATGTTGCCCGTGCTTTTCCTTATAGGGAAGGAGCAGGAATAATCAGAGCAGAAAAGTTGAGAGTAAACACAACTTTATTCTGCATGTATACATGTGGTAAGGATAGTGCTAGTCTTGAAATGAACTTGGGCTACAGAGAACCGACTCTAGTTATTTTAATAGCGCACTTATATTACAAATTGCGGAAAAAGGACCACATACAAACACACACAGCCTCCCTGTTAGCACATCACCTAAGGTTCAAATGGAAGTTAGTGAAAAGCGAGGTGGGATGCAAATAAATGAGGGAACCTCTACACTTGAACATGCATCTGATACAGCACACATATATCTCTCCTTCTTGAACTACCAGAAAGTACATGACCTACTTATTTATTAAAGGTTACTGCAGCTAGAGACTGAAAGAATGCGATAACTTCACCACTAATAAAATTCGAGTGTTACAATTCCAGCATCTCCTTTCGCAAACCGAGTGGTGAAGGGCAGATGAAAAACGGATGTTTAGCTGGCGAACGACAAAGGGACAAAGTAACAAAATGGCAAACACAAATACCGACAACTTCACTAAGGGCGAGGACTTCACTAATCTATTTCAACGCGCACAACAAAGCCCACCACATCAGTATTCACAAACGACGAAATCCAAACAAATTACGTGGTAATGTATACATTAAGAAACGCAGCACATATTCCACATACGAAAAACACAGAAAGTAAATGCAATGAAGGAAAGAAACCACTTACTAAACGCTATACCAACACAAAAATTCGGCGGAATATTTGCGAGTGTCAGAACACATCGGCGCTCACCTGTTGATGGCTCGTCAAAAGTCAAAACAGTCAGGCCCGCAGAAGCACAGGGCAACTGCTTTCTCACTGTGGCATTGCCACAGAATCTCATCCTTTCTATCTATCCAAGTCCGTTATTTCCAGGTTACACCTGACTGAATGTTAAAGGGCACGCGCCCGCCGTTGCCGGGAGCCCAAACGATGGAAAGTAACCGCCACCGACGAATAAAGGATAGCCGCTGGCCAGCAGAGGCCGAAACGGGTACGCATCTTCAGAGGTCGCGTCGCCTCCCGTCATCCACGCCATCTCCTCGTTTTCAAAGGCATTGAAATCACGGAACCGCTATTGAACTGTCGTGGGCAGTGCAGCCGTCAATTTACAAGTGCTTTATGACCAGACAACTTCCCGCTCCCCCATTGCCGGGAAGATATGACGTAAAATTCCTGAGCAAATCATGGCGCCGAGCTGCTTCTGCGGCCTCCTGGACACGTACATTTATTTGAAGTGAACACGTCTGGCTGTGAAGTGTTCAGTGCAAATGTAACTGATCGCTCATTTCAAGATTCCGGGGGCGATACCGCAGTCTTCGACCCCACATCACTGTAGCGTGCTCACAAAAAAGCTGCGATCCCGTAATCCAATCAGTCGTGTAGCAAACAAAATACGCGGTGCGGATGAAGTCACATGAAATGTTTCAATTCTTCGCCGCTTAGAACCCTCAGAATAATTTCAGCGCCCGTGCAAAAAAGCTGCGCCAGCACAAGGACCCATTGCGAAGCACATTAAAATTATATTACTTCAGTATCCCATCTACGCGATATAGCTTCAATCAGTATAAAGGCCAGGTTTCGCTTATTTTTGTTGATCTTTATATACAGCTGCGATGAATACGCTGGCTTTATCAAAGAACGTTAACTTTTCACTATCATTCAAAAGTTCGACTTTATTCTGGTTTTTGTTTCTTTCCTCATAGAAGTACTTCCAGCAGCTCGCAAATCTCAGTTGGGAACTTGGTACTTATTATACATTGCTCAATAACTGTAAAATACATTTTGTTTAACTATTTAGCAAACATTTTGTGCCACATTGAGTGTCAACTTAGTAATCAAGACCCTGGATGTGCCATTGTTGCCTTTCTTATAGAATGAAAGTGCAATTTTGTTTGTTGACTGAATACGGTGGACTGTTTTTCGTATGTTTATGCAACGACGTTGCCAATATTGGACGTTGGCGGGCAACGGTCTTCCGTTGTTGCTGTTCTTACAGGATGGCTGTGCCAATATTCTATGTTGGCTGGGAATGATGGCCTTTCTTGCCGTGCTTATACGATGGCGTTACGGATATTGTATAAGAGGCTGGGTCCGAGCTAGTTGGTACACTGACATTATGAAACCGTTAAGCGCACAAAGACGGGAAGAAGACGACACACAGAGCGCTACTTCCAACTGATGTTTATTGCAACACGAATATTGTATTTTGGCCGGCTACGATGGACAATTGCAGGCATTCTCATAGCTGAATCTGCCAACATTGGTTTTGTAGTGGCTGTAGTGGGCCTTCATTGGGCCATCTTTTGTGAGCGTATAAACAATATTGGACCAATGTGCTGTGCTGCCTGGGTAGATGTTGACGATCCTCCAGGCAGCACAGCACATTGGCCCAAAAGCCAATGTGATGTGCTGCACAGTGGCCACTTCCAATGCAACCTTCTGTATTGCATTGGAAGTGGAGATGGAGTGATCTAGGGCTCGACTGATCATCTTGCACAGGGTGACCCCCAAGGAGCCGTCAAAATGCTTCTGTAGTGCAGATACGAAGTCGCATACGGGATGCGAATAGTGGCGAAAGCATGTGTGAGCCAAAGCCCAACTTTGACATTGAGACCCCCCCTGTTTGTTGAAGACGCCGAGACCATGCGGTCGACCTGTTCTTGAACCTCATGGAGCACGTGAAGTGTTGTCTCAACTATGCGGTTTTTGTGAACTTAAAGTCCAATGACACGGGCCTTATGTGCCTCGTAATAGGTCCCCTGCACAGGGAAAGTTTAATCCACGAATTTATATTCGGCCTGGGTGGAATGTGCACGAATTCTGATTTCTGTGAAGAATATTGGAGGCCACAGAGCGCCGCATATTCATCCAGTACATCAGCTGCGGTTTGCAGGCTTCCCTCCGTGTTTCCCAGGTTCCCCTCTGTGGCCAACAGGGTTATGTCGTCAGCGTAAATCACACCCTTTACCCCGTCGAGAGCAGCCAGGCAGCCGTGAGACTGCATCATCATCATTATCACATCATCATCATCATGATCAGCCTGACTAAAACCACAGCGGGACGAAGGCCTGTCCATTGTTGCGCTAATGGACCCGGGCCTATGCTTGCTGCAGTTCCATTATACACGCAAACTTTTTAATCGCGTCTGCGCACCTAACTTTCTGTCTGCCTCTTCGCGCGCTTGCCTTCCCATCGAAGGCAGTCAGTTATCCTTAATGACTAGCGGTTACTCGCCTACGCGCCACATGCCCTGCGCATGTCCATTTTTTCTTCTTGATTTCCACTAAGATGTCCTTAACCCTTTCAGCCCTGGATTTTTATTTTGGCCGGAGACATTTTTTGTGCGTGTTTTCCTAATAGTTAGGACCTCAGAAGAGCAAAGACGAAAAATTGAGCCATTGGTGCAAGTATTTATGGAATAATTAGCATGGAATCAAATTAGGACATCAGGGCTAAGTGGTTCTGAAATTAGGAAAATGGCTTCTTTATTTCTGCTACTCACTAGAGTACCCAAAATGTGAGCCACGTCTCATTTTTCAATGTGATACTTCTTGAAACAGCTTCTGTACGACGTCACAAAAACGGCGCTTAGGCGCCTCAGCTGACCCGCCCGGCGTCACCCGTGACTTCGGTCAAGCTTTTTCTTCTTGTGGCTCCCAGCTCCGCAATAATGTCGCAACTTTGGTGTCAATCACAGTGGGGATTAATAAAGAATATTCCCCAAAGAATGGGCAATTTTGGTTTTATTTCCGAGGTGCTAGGGGAAGTTTTGTGCAGTGTCGTCAATTGACGACGCCAGGGCCGAAAGGGTTAATACGCATTTGTTTCCTGACGCACTGTGCTATCTTTTTGTCTCTAAAGGTTCCACCTTACTTTTGCTTTCAATTGCTCACCGCGTCGTCCACACTTAAGTTGAACACTCTTTGTATGCCTCCAGCGTTCTGCTGCGTAGATCAGTATCGTTAAGGTGCAGCTGGTATATACCTTCCTGTTCAGGGATAGTGGTAAACTACCGTTCGTGATTTGAAAGTGGTTGCCGCATGTGCTCCAATCCCCCATGCTTATTCTTCTAGTTACTTTAGGCTCATTGTTAGGCTCTGCGGTTACTGTCAGCTGTAAGTATACGTGCCCTTACCTGCACCATATCAAACTTGAAAGGGAGAGTCGACAAAAGAGTCCTGCGGTGTGCCTCGCGTGCCCTATGGGTGGGGGTTGTATTGCAGATTCTGGATGCGGATATACGCTGCTCTCCCAGTAAGAATCTTTCGGATGTTGTTCAGGGTGCGCTCGCCACAGCAAGTGGCACTGAAGTGATCTAAGATGACTGTGTGCTTTACGTTATCAAAGGCTCCTTTAGGGTCAATCGCCAGAACGATCTTTTCGTTGCGTGGGCATTCGACGGAAGTGAGTACTTCTTGGTGTAGTTGTAAGAATGTGTCTTGCAAAGATTTCTTGGGCATGAAGCCATACACAGAGCTGGGGAAAATGTCGCACTCTTCCAAGCAGTAGGAGACGTGATCCCTGACCACAGCTTCTATTAGCTTATTCGTACAGGAAGTAAGCGAAATGGCCAGAGGTACTCAGTGTTGATGGCTTTCCCCGCCTTAGGTATGAAGGTTACTAGAGACATTTTGCAATCGAGGGGGAGGGGTGTTTTTCCTGTCCAGAGGGCATTATTGCTGTGAAGGCGTGACTGGTTCGCGATATCGGGTAGGTTTGCTAGACTTTTGATGATGAGGTTGTCTCGCCCGAGAGCCGTGCCCCGCCTTATTTTGGCAAGAGCTGTGCGGAGGTTGTCTAACTGGAAACGAATGTCCAGTGCCCAGTTATCTCTGCCTCCACAGTCGCACTCGGCGCCCTGCGGGTCTAGCTGAGTGCAGCGATATCGGTACCGGAGCGATAGAGGAAGTTGTGCTGTGGAGCCTTGAAGATTGTGAAAGACTCCGCGTAGTCGTTTTTTTTTCGCCCTCGCGTTTGAGCGGGGTCATTGAGACTGCGTAGGTGTATCGATGTATTGCGGCCAGACATTTACCTGGCAGTAGTAGTGCATCGATTTACGCAACTTGAGTCGGCGAGCTAGCAGAGGTCTCGTCTTCCTTCTGTGAGATCCTTTATTCGCATGTGGAGTTAGTGGTTGCGTTTATGCCGACGCCATAAACACATACTGTGAGGCTGCGATGGCATCCAAAATATAAAGAACGTGGTTATCCACTTCCAGATGAATGTTCGCGGTGTATTGTGGTCTCGCGTTGTCTTAGTGTTTGTTGCATGGATTGGGCCCACTGAGACTAACGAATCTGTAGGATAGAAGATGAAGGTACGGACTGTCGGAAGGCGTGCCAGTTGGGTAGGGGAGCCTGTGCAAAGAGAGGTTGTAGGGTCTGTGTCTGATGTATATCGTCAAGGTTAGGTCAGGGCAGGTGTCCCGACTGACACACTTGGTTGCGCAGGTCGGTATGAAGAGTGGCGCCCAGCGTGGTGCACGAAGTTAGCTCCACAAGTTAACCTTCCTTGCATACCTTCCTCGCCTGCTACGGGCGTTGAAGACACCCGCTATTGGGGTGATGGGGGGTGTCAAGCTCTGCATGTTTCAGTGCCCTGCTCAAGATCTCAGCGCATGAGATGTTTTTTTGAGTTTCGATTTGCAGTAAATGTTCAGGGTGTGCACGGGGGCATCGGTTCAGCGCAGGGGAAAGACATGAACCATGGTGTAGTTTGCGTACAGGATTGTCATCGAAGTCGATCTATTGTGCATTCAAGATTTTATGACAAGGTAGGCGGCGTGCTTAGTGCAGTGTAGCGGGGTCGGGAGTGGTACAAAAAAAGTCACGCCATATCCACGAAGTGAATGATGTTAGAGGAGCTTGCTCGGAGATGATCGGCTAACCCGTGGAACCTTCGTACAACTTCCTCTATCGTCACACAAAGACGTGACTACGTTGTTATATATATATATATATATATATATACACATTATATAATCAATGAGCACTTATTAATTTACATTTTCGTGCACTGTATACACACTTTGAATTTTGATGGACTATATACACAATTGGCAATTTTATGGACTATGTATACATTATATACACATGGTTATATGATTTCTACGAATTACAAAGAGGGCGTTCCTCGATAATCTCGAGGACTCGTTTCGATTTGAAGATAAATGCTTTGTGATCCGTAAAGTACGTGGCCAAGGGATCTTCGATGATAGGATCCAATTGAACGCTCGGCGCCGCCAATGAAGTCATCCTCCATCTTGTTCACAATGGCCGCATCGTCAATCAACATCGTTGACTCATGACGTTGACTGCGATATCAGCCTGCGAAGGATCTTCGAGGTCAGTAACCTCAAACGCTGACTCGATCTCGTGATCGTTGACATTTCCATCGTCGTCATGTTATCCTGCGACGAGGCGGCTCCAGTCGATCTTGATTTCGAGGTATTTGCACAGCGGCGAATGTTCTACATGTTTGACCGAAGCGTGTACGTGGCGTTTCTTAACGAGACCTTTCCTGTAGGAAGGGTTGTTAACGAGCCAGCGCTTGATGTGTACGTGAAATGCGTCGTCGTCGGGGACGTTGCGCGGCAGGCACTGCACAGTCTTGGGCACGTCGATCGCCAAGTTAACCACCTGCCCCTTAATGCTGTAGTGGCCACTGCCATGAGTCAAATGCCTGACGCTCATTAATGGTAGACGAGGAGCTGTCAGATGTTCTTCGACATCCATGGAAGTGAGCAGCGCGAAAAGCAAGACGACGCACACAGGGAGGAATGACAAGAACAAGCGCTGTTTTTTTGTACCAAAGTTAAAACAATGAACAAAGACCGATGTGCTAGAAATAAATTGAAGTGTAGATAGGTGGGTCAGTTGGCATGGATTCATGGATCCATACCAACTGGCCCGCTATCTACACTTCTTCGACATGGTTGAGAGCGGGCAGGTGAGCGGGCTTGGGAGATATCGCAACCCCTGTGTAAAACTCATAGTGGGGACTTTCCCGGCAACCAAGAGTCGTTACACGTGGAGTAAACTCTCTAGTAACTTTAGTCTGGTGGCGGTGCTGATGACGTGCCGGCGACAGGAAACTCTCCTTGGAAATCCGCGATAGCGTTGGCGCGGGACTGCTTGTTGCGAAGCGACCGCTTTCAGCGCTTGGCCGCTTCATCCCGCGCCCGTACCTCTTCGAGGTTCGCTTGTCGCCGCTTCGGCTGCGCTAGCCCTCGCCGCTGCCGCCGCCTCTAGATCGATGGTAGCTTTTGCTTGCTGCCGGCGCTGGCGTCTCTCTTCTGCTTCGCGGAATCTGACCGCAGTGTCTTAGCGGCGAGCACGCGCTGCTGCCTTGCGAGCTCTCACCCCAGTTGCCTTGGCTTGTTTGTTGTCATGCTGAATAGCGGTAGCGAAGTGCACTGAGCGAGACTCACGAGAGCACGCGGCGAGTGCCACTCTGGCGGCAGCAATGAGAACTGTCGGCTATGGCGCGATGGACTAGGCGCGAGCCTAAGAGGCATGGCGAGCAAGCTCCTTAAAAAGTCAGTTTCGCTGCAAGGGCGAAGCAATGAATGCGATAGCAAGAAAAGCGGTCCCCTGGCAGCAACTACCGCGCGAGCAGTCAGCGGAAGGGCAAGGTTGTCCCTGCGGAAATATTAAAAGAGCGAGCGAGCTGGCCGATGACATTTAGGTGCTCCCGTTGCGCTCCTTGCGCCATCTCGCTGGTACGAAGAAACGCTTATAAGCGCCTGCCGTCTCCGAGTCCAGCCAGCGGTAAGGGTGTGTATATAACGCTCGCCGTTAGCTGCCTGGAGAATCCGCGTTTCGTGGCGTAGCGGTTAGCGCCACTCGCTACGGAGCAAGGTCCCTGATTCAATTCCGCGCTTCGGAAGCATTTTTATGAATTAGTTTTTTCGCACATTTATATATATATATATATATATATATATATATAATAATATATATATACATATACGCTTACGCTGAATGATGGCGGTGACGGGGACGGAAAAAACCAGCCCAGACTGTCCATGTAATTGCTACCGCAATAAGAGATGCACGTTCTGTGGCCGGAGCTCTGTGGCCGGAGCTCTGCGACCTCTTGTTTGAGCTCGACAAATTCGGGGGAGGAAGAGCAAAATGAGGAGGGGGCGTACCAGGAGGATGTCTTTGTCGGCCGCCTGAGGGCGCCTGCAACGGTGTCTCCAATCATCTCAAGGTGTCTCCAATCCTGGACGCAGAGCAAAACGACGTTAGGTGCACACATCTTTCAGAGGGTGTCGGTGCAAGGTCAGCACACCGACTGAGAAGAAAAAGAAGACGCCTTTCTCCTTCGAGTGAATTTTTTTTGCTAATGAAATCAAAGGAGCACTTTCGCTCCATTTATTCTACCATACATCATTACTACATCTTTGTGGAACAGCGCTCACGAGACGACGACGAAGAAAGAAGGCACAGGACAGGCGCTGTCCAGGCGCTGTCAGCGCTGTCCAGGCGCTGTCAGCGCCTGTCCTGTGCCTTCTTTCTCCGTCGTCGTCTCGTGAGCGCTGTTCCACAAAGATGAACGCATACCAACTCGCTCAAGCTTCCATTCTTATCATTACTACAACGAGGCTTAAACAGCGCGTAGCATTTATTCTTTTAAGCATTCGCATTCCTTTGTTTCGCGTGCTGCGGCTTCCCACGAGCTCTCCTGTCGCAGAAAGCGGCATATCTTCGGCAAATATCACTACTGCCCTTTCGTCAACACATTTCTGACCGCAGAAGTAACTGGTCCAACTCCACTGAGTAAAGATTTAGATGCGAAGCATCTTATGGCGGAGTTCAAACCGGTGGTGTGCGGCGTCACCATCCTTACTGCGTATGCGCAAGCCCTCCTCACACACATCCTATCCACTCCCCCATTCCTCTCCCCTCCCTCTCCCTCTCCTCTTTCCCCTCCCCTGTCTACGTGCCCTCTCCTCTCTCTCCCCTCCCCTCCCCCTCTCCCTCCTCTGAAAGGCGGGCTCGACATGCCGAAACGGTGCTTCGCATCGCCTGATGGTCCCATTTAGTGGATGGTGGATTTTGTATGGGTCTTTTGTCAGTAGGCATCATGGTTACTGAATCATCCACAATCGGAAGTGCCCGTCAGCACATTTGTATATCTTGACAACCCTTGTAAGTTTCCACATTAGTTGTGGTATTGTCTTGACGTGCACTGTCACAGTTCCTGCACTGAAGTCAGCTGTTCTTTTTTTAGGAGAAAAGTGTGTAGATCGGAGCTGCCAAAGATAATCTTCCACCTTTTCCAGAAGGCAAAGATTAGGCGTTTGCTATAGACGCGCATTCGGACCGCTTCCGTTCTCCTAAACTCTGCTGGCAAGTCAGAATTGCTCTGCGGTAGGGTCGTCAGTCTCCATCTGATGAGGATATCTCCTGGTGGTATTGCGCCGGGTTCTCCTTTGTCCGGCTCTATATAGGTCAAAGGCCTAATGTTCGTGACTACGCCTACTTTTGTTAATGCATTTATTCGCCCCCTACTGTCCAGAAGTGCTTTTCTGAGGGCTTTTCAGGTGAAGATTGATCGTCCTGACCATACGCTCCCCGCCAACCTCACCACAAAGGAGCGCTGGTAAGAAAATTTGACCGTCTCCCACTACAGGGAACCATCTTGGGATGCGAAGTAGCGCATGGGTCGACTTTAAGTTCCGTTCATCACGGGCACCTTTCCCGATGTTAACGCGTCCTTGCATCTGGAGCACACCATGAATTTACCGTACTTGCTGTTGTTGTTATTCGTCCCGAGCTCTTGTTGGAGCACGCCACGCCAGTTCATCACGCGTCTACAGAATCTCGTTCCCCGACGCCATCACGTGATTGCTGAGAAAGTGTGAGGGGGAGAGGCCACAGCATCTTATCCAGCCCAAACGCAGGCCCGAACGCGCTGGCGTGTGCCAGCGAGTTCTGACTAGGATACAATGCGTTGGTCATCGCGCGTATGCAGAATCTCGTTCGCCGATGCCATCACATGGTTGCTGAGAGAGTTTAAGGGGGAGAGGCCACAGCCTCTTATCCAGCTATTTGAAGTTTTAAGGCGCGAATAAGGCACGGACGAAGAATAGGAACACACACGGAGCGCTCCGTGTGTGTGTTCCTATTCTTCGTCCGTGTCTTATTCGCGCCTTAATACTTCAAATATGGTAAACCAACAAGCCCAGTCTGCCATTCTTATCCAGCTACTTGCACAGGCCCGAACGTGCTAGCGGTGCCAGCACACGTGGTTTTGCCTGCGTTACGCCAAGCTAGGACAGCATACGACAGCCGGGGCCCCTAAAGCGCTCTGCACGTATCATCATCAAAGCGGTCGAAGAGGAAGACGAAGAAGACTGTTCCTTGGCACGAGCATGCACTCAGTATGTTACAGATGGCTATGGCAAGTTTTAGAAAGCGCACGGTCGCCAATGAAACTGCGGACAAAGCCTAGCGCAAAAGCTGCTTCGCATCTAAAAAAAAGTTGGCCCCGTGTCTGCGTGCTTCGCTGCAAATGTTGTCGAAAGACGACAGTCTTCTGTCAGCCGTACTACATGAGGCCTGGTCTCAGCCGCGGCCACCCATGATGCTCTTCCCAGGGCCAATGCCAGGTGGCAGCACCATATCGTCGGTATAGGGCTTTTTCGAGCATAGCGTCGCATTTTCAGCGCAGCCTAAGAAGCACTAGGGTCTTTAGAAGTACGTATCTATGTATCTGCTAGTAAAGGAACACACCACCTAATACATAAGTCTTGATGTTGCGCTTCAGATGTGCGTAATATTTGCTTTTAGATGCGAAGCATTTCTTATCGAACCTTAGGCATTTTGAGTGTTTCTATCTATCTATCTATCTATCTATCTATCTATCTATCTATCTATCTATCTATCTATCTATCTATCTATCTATCTATCTGTCTAGCGGCCTACATCTGGGTGCTCTCGTGATCGCCTCCTTAGCTTGGTGCTGACTAAAATTGGCGTGGTAAGGTAAAAGGCTAGTCGAATATAACTGCCTGGTCCTGACCAAAATAAAGTGAAAGTCCTGCTGCGTACGTCATCAAACTCTTTCCTCCAGGCACGTGCGGCACATACCCGTGCACCACGGGCCACGGTAAGCGGGTAAGTGCCGCAGGTGTTTGAGAGTTTGTATCTTCCCAGGAACGGCGAGAAAGACATGGGCAACTTAAATATGAGAGCGTAAAGAAAAACCGACATCGGGCAGCCTTGACCCGACGAATGCAAAGAATAACAAATCAGGAACCCACCAAAAATCGAACCCAGGCATTCTGTGTAGCAGTCAGGCATTCTACCAGAGTTACACCACGTCTTGAGAATGTTTTGGAAAAAGGCCCTGTGCAGTCGTAATGTCGGTGCAGCCCCAACTGTGGTGGCAGCGCTGGCTACCCTAATTTTATAACAAAGCAATAAACATTACATATACACTCCTATGGCACAGGAGTCATGCCGGGTTAACGTCACTTGGGATACCAGTGTTGGTTCTGCTTTCATAGACGTCTAATAAACATTGCATTTGTATTCCTACGGTCCTAGAAGCTCCAATGAAGCGCTGCTCGACCCCGGAGTAATACGGTAACGAATGTTGCGTATGATATTCACATCATCGCACTGTAAAGTGCACTTCGTTTGATAATACTCAGGTCTGTGCTCTAAAGTGATTGCTGACTTTACTTCAGAAGATAAGTTACCCTTTAAACTCCAATGTAGTCGACGTGCCTGCTAAGGCCACGATGTAGACAACTGCTACGCTTACAAAAATACGTCAATCCATCTCGTAACGCCTGGCTCAAAGCCAAAAGTGCAGCATACACTACTTGCTGATTGCTTCGCATGAAAGCGATTTCCACAAGGCGTGGGATCTGCCAAATTTTTGATCGATAATGTTCACAAATATGAACGCAGCTACCAGTTCAAGATGGCTGGGCGTTGAGTAAGCGCTTAAACTTTGGCCGGGTGGCTGAATCATGTGACAGACGGACAGAAAGACAGACAGGCAGACAGACAGAGAGATAGACAGACCGAAATTTCTGAGTTCAAGTACCGCAAAAAAGACTATTGTCTTTATCAAAAAAAAGGTCACATGTTCTCTTATACAATCCCCTAAGACAACTCGAAGGCGCAAGTCATCTTTTGAACGCGAAGCATTTCTTAGCAAACTTCTTAGCACATCTATCTATCTATCTATCTATCTATCTATCTATCTATCTATCTATCTATCTATCTATCTATCTATCTATCTATCTATCTATCTATCTATCTATCTATCTATCTATCTATCTATCTATCTATCTATCTGTGTAGCCGCCTAAGACTTTGGGATCTACTGGCCGTTTTGTTAATGGGATGGATGCCAAAATTGTTATAGCATAACATGACTGTATGAGGAGCATAAATGGCAGGTCAAACATGAAACTCGTGACATGCTTCTCGAGTACAGCATGATTTACATGCCACGGTATTGGCGCTCTTGCAGCCGTTTGGTTAAATTGATATACACCAAAATCGGAATGGAGTGACAATTGTGTATGGCGCACATAAGTAACTGGTGTAACATGCCAACCCAGACATGCCTTTCATGTACAACATTGTGTAATGCTACGCTCATGGTGTGCTCGCGGCCGGTTCGCTGGCTTGACATTCACCGAAATTCGTCCTCCGCTACATGACTGTATGGCGAACATAAGTGCCAGTAGTAACCAATACCGTGACATGCGTGTCATCTGCGGCATGATTTATAAGAACGCTCATGGCGTGCTCGCGGCTTTTCACTTGTTTGATATACACCGAAATTGGTATTGTGTGACGTGACTGCACGACGAACACAAAGTACTAGTCGTAACATGACAATCGCGGCAATCATATCTTGTACAGCATGATTTACATGCGACGTTTATGGTTCGCTGGCAGCCATTTGACTACCTTGATATACACCAAAATTGGCACTGCGTGACGGAATTGTATGAAGAACATAATTGCATGTCATGTAGGGCATGATTTACATGAAAAGCTCATGGTGCGCTCCCAAACGTTCTTGCTTGATATACGCCACAGTGTGTATGGCGTTACGTGAGTACACGCCATTTGTGGTGTCCTGACTTTTTTTCTTGTGTCCGTGTTTGCACGTCCTGTCTTTTTAGAATGAACTTACCAACTAGCTCAGCTTTCTGTTATTCTAAGCTTCATGAGTGGTAGCATGAGAATCAGTGCATGCATATTATGTACAGCACGATTTACATGCGACGCTCATGGTGCCCTCGCGGCGGTTTTGCAAGATTTATATGCAACGTTCGCGGTGAGCTCGTGTCGTCGCCTCGCTAGCTTGGTATACACGAAATTAGTATTGCGTGACTTGACTGTTCAATGAACATAAATGACAGGTGGTAACATGAAAATCATGATATTCATGTCACGGAGGGCATGATTGAAATGCCACGCTCATGATACGCTTGCGGCCGTTTCCCTTGCTTGATATGAACGAAATTGATATTGAGTGACGTGACTGCACAAAGAACATAAATGAGAGGTGCTTACATGCAAATTATGTCATTCATGTCATGTATGATATGATTTATATGGCACTGTCTCGCTGCCCTTCGCGCGGTTTTATTAAGTGCATACATGCAAACTTGGTATGGCATGATAGGAGTGCGTGAAGAACATAAATTACAGGTCATGTTTTGGATACACCAGAATATACGTTTCATTAGCAAGGTATATACCAGACTGTACAGGTGCCTCCAAAGTAAAACGGAGCACGCGATCTGTGGCCTAACTACGCCAAAGTGCATGCCAGGGTGCTCTACCAGAGAAGTGGTTCTTTATTTATAAACGGAAATGATGGCACTATCTTCTGGCACATTTTCGTTTAAAAATAGTGTCTTCTCTGATTGAAAGCTCTGGCATGCAGTTTTGCGTAGTTTGGCCGCAGGTGGCATGCCCCGTTTTACATTTGGGGTAGATATACATGCACGCATGCATCCATGACAAACATGCGATGTATGGTGAACGTTGTGTGATGACATGAATTGTTTCATTTGCCTGAAAGAAAAAAAAACAAGAGAGAGAAAAAGGTTTGTATACAAAAAGGCAGAGAGGTCGGCGTGAGCGATAGCATGCTCTAACCTGCTACTCTACAGCAAGATGGAAAAGGGGCGGCAAAGATTAATGAATGGCGATGGTAAGTTAGGGAGCTGAGTATATAGTACCGCCAATTTGGCGCAGTGCTATAGCCACACCTCCAGTCCAATGGCCAGTTGGAAAGCTCTTACGACCAATGTTGCACTGTTGGCGTCAGGCCAAGGGCCCAGCACAATATCTGTTAATGGTCTAATTATAAATCGTTCAGCGAGGGAACCGATTACCGTCAATGACGTTGAGCACTGGTCCCAACCGGAGGGACGACACGGCCGATTGTACAAGTGGGACCCGTTAATGGAGTTCCGCATGCCTTGTAAACAAAGCGACACATTGTAATCATGCTTCACCGGATTCGTATTCGGGTGGCCTTTACAAGATGTTATGCACACCTCATCGGCTGCAGTGACACCGGTCCCAATTGTGATCCCTGTCAAGTGCCAGAAACCCTTGAACCAATATTTTCTACAAACAAGGTGATGTATGCAGCTCTTTGCTGTCTGCTTCGCATTACATAGAATATGACATTGCGTAGGATCTGCCGGATTTTAGGGGCGAAGCACCTTTGGGGTCTCGGCGTGAAGGCGTGCATGGTCCTGTCCTGTCGTGACGGTCCATCTGCTTGAGCTCAAGAGAGGGCGCCACCGCCTCAGCGCTTGCCCAGCGGCGACAGAGAGCGAACGGCGCGCGTTCACTATGCAAAGACTGTTTCTTCGATGAACGCTAGAAAGGAACGAGAACGCCCCCTCGCCCTAGTGAGACAACACCGACGCAGGCAGTGTCTGCTAGCGAGATTCTTTATTGAAAAAAAAGTCACAGTTTCGCCGCAACAGCGAAGCAATGAATGCGAAAGCAACAAATTCGAATGTAACGTGATGAACGGAAAGCAGCTAGAAATTTCCAGCGCGTCGCTCAAGCGCAAAGGCAGCAGAAAAAGAACACACACAGGACGAGCACGAACTATTACGTGTCACAGCTCGACACTTAAAGCACGCTGCTCAAACATAAAGGACGCATAAAACGGACGCACATGTATACTCAGGACGAACGAGAACTAACAACTGCCACAGTTGTTACTTATTTCTGTTTGAACAACGCGCTCGTTGCACAAACGCGGCCGCTCCAGCGAGCTAAGGGACCGTCGTACGCTTTGTAACTTCAGCACGGCCATTGTGGTGAAAGCACGAGACACTACAACACCCTCCCCCCACCCCGCCCCCCTTCACGAGAAAAGCGCGCGCAAGCGACCATGTCCTGTTGGGAGAAGTGCATGGAGGCGTGAGCGTATCACTACGAGCGGCGCGACGACCTTTAAAGCGCACCCCTCGCGCACTTCGCGCCATTTCTCTGGTGAGCAAGAAAGCACGCTGAAGTAAATTGTATATATAAATAGCTCGCCTTTAGCATGCTCAAAGGCTACTATTCGTGGCCTAGCCGCCTAACGCCGCGCGAAGCAGAGCGAGAGGTCGCTCGTTCGATTCAGCGCGTCGGAACGTATTTCTGATTTATTTTTCTTTGTGGCTTTTGTATATATATATATATATATATATATATATATATATATATATATTATATATATATATATATATATATATATATATATATATATAGATAGATAGATACGGGCCCGGACGGCGATGCCGACGGCAAAAACCAGACGAGAGTGTCCATGTAATTGCTACCGCAATAAAATTCGGCAGATCCCTTTCCTTGTGGGAATCGGTTTCATGCGAAGCAATCAGCAAGTTGTTGTCCATGCTGCTTTTTTAGCTTTGACCCAAGCGTTACGAGGTGGATCAACGGGTTTTTGCAAGCGTACTAGTTGTCCACATCGTGGCCTTAGCAGGCACGTCGACTGCATTGGAGTTTAAAGGGTAACTTATAGTCTGAAGTAACGTCGGCGATCGCTTTAGAGCAGGGACCTGAGTATTTTCAAAACAAAGTGCGCTCTACAATGGGATGATGTAATATCATACGTAATATTCGTTATCCTATTACTCCGGAGTCGAGCAACGCTTGAATATAGCTTCTTGAATCGTAGGTATACAAATGTAATGTTTTTAGACTTCTATGAAAGCGGAATCAACACTGGATCCACAAGTGACCTTAACCCGGCATGACTCCTATGCCGTAGGAGTACATATATAATGTTTATTGCTGTGGTATAAAAATATATAGCCAGTGCTTCCACCACAATTGGGGCTACACCCGCATTATGCCTGTACAGGGCCTTTTTCCACAGCAGTATCAAGATTTGGCATAGCTTTCTGGTATAGTGCCTGACTGCTACTCACAATGCTTGGGTTCGATTTCTGCTGCAATTGTAATTTTCATTGTTTTCATTCGTCGGGTCAACGCTAGCGATGTCAGTTTTTCTTCACGTTCTCACATTTAAGTTACTGATGTCTGTTCCCGCCGTTCCCGGGAAGATATAAACGCTTAATCACCTTTGGTCCATACCCGCTTACCGTGGCCCGTGGTGTACTGGTATGTGCCACACGTGACACGGGGAACCAATTTGCCGACGTACTGTAGAGGATTTTCACGTTATTCATGGTCATGACCAGGCAGTCATATTCGACAAGCCCTCTTGTCCTACCAGGGCAATTTTAGTCAGCACCAAGCTGAGGAGGAGATCACGAGAGCACCCTGATGTAGGCGGCTAGATAGATAGATAGAGAGATAGTAGATAGATAGATAGATAGATAGATATAGATAGATAGATAGATAGATAGATAGAAACCCTGAAAGTGCCTTAGGTTCACTAAGAATGCTTCGCATTTAAAAAACCGACTGCTCGCACTGCACAGCCGTTCAACGGCCACCGCCTCTATATAGAGACTGCATCTTGCCCTGCAATGTAGTACCGGTGGGAAATTTCTCAAGTGCGTAGCTGAACAATAAAGATTAGCAGCGTGCACGTTAATTAAAAGCGTACTGTGGGTCTCTGTTCCTAACCATTCAAATGCCAAGCATTCCATAGCGAAGCTTTGGCGCATTTGAGCGTTTCTATCTATCTATCTATCTATCTAATCTATCTATCTATCTATCTATCTATCTATCTATCTATCTATCTATCTATCTATCTATCTATCTATCTATCTATCTATCTATCTAGTAGCCTACCTCTGCGTCATCGCATGACCGCCTCTCTTTCTGAAGCGATGCGACGATTGAACGATCGGCCGCTCTCCGTGCAGATGCTGCTGGAGCACCGTCCCCATCACTCGGCGGCCTACAAGGCAATTAATGCACTTTTGTACTTCATAAGGACTACGGGCCTTTGTGAACGCCCATGACTTGTACACTGCCACAGTTGCATACATGTCGGCTCAATTATCGATAATTTCCTTTTTTCTCTATCCCCCCTCTGTTGGACATTAACCTGTTGCCAGGTTAATGTCCCTGTCTTCTCCCTTTTGTATTCCTTCCATGATCGCCTCCTTAACTTGGTGTGGACCACTGTTGGCATGGGAGGGTAAGATGATTTGAGAGAATTGGCTGTCGGGGAATGACATTAATAACGTGAAACTTCGGTGGAGTGCGTCGTCAAACCCATTCCTCCAGACAGTTGTGGCACATACCCGTTTTCCACGGGCCGCGGAGTACGGGTATGCGCAACAGGCGATTGAGTGTCTATGTCTACCCAGGAACAGTGAGAACACATTGCTAATTTCAATGCGAGAGTGTTAAGAAAAACCAATATTGGCAGCGTTGACCGGACGAATGGAAGTAATAAGAGTTAGGGTACCAGCAGGAAACAAACCCAAGCACTCTGCATGGCAATCAAGTATTCTACCACAGAGCCACACCAGGTCTACAAACTGGTTTAGAAAAACAGCCTATACAGGCGTAATGGCGGTGCAACGTCGATTGTGCTTTTGGTGCTGCCTATCTAAGTTTGCAAGAAAGCAATTAATAAACACTACATATGTACTCCTACGATACATGCGTCATATCATATTAGCGTCGTTGGTTCGAGCATTGGCTCCGCTCTTATGGCAGTCTAATAAACATTACATTGCTATTCCTATGATCAAGCAATCTGTATTGAAGCACTGCTCGACTCCGGAATATATTAACGAAACTTACGTATGATATTCACATGATTGCACCATACGATGCACTCATGGTGCAATCGGGTCAACGCGCCGTGAAATATAGTGTGTGCACAAAATGCACTGTAGTTCCGATAATACTGACGTATGTGTTCTAAAGGGAGTGACGTTACGTTGCACCATAAGTTCCACTTTATACGCAAACAACGGCAGGAAGGAGAAGATGGAAGCTTGTGATGAAAAAATGCGTAAACAGGGGTGGGTGCTCGAGCCGACGTTTCGACAAGTCCATTTGTCGAAACGTCGGCTCGAGCACCCACTTCCTGTTTACGGATTTTTTCGCCTTTAGACGCAAGTGTTCTCGACGTGCCTGGTAAGCCCATGATGTGCACACAGCAACTACACTTAAAAAACACATCGATCCACCTCGCAACGCTTGGCGCGAGGGCATAAAATACAGCATAGAAGTAGTCCCTCACTGCTTCGCATAAAACCGATTCCTACAGCGCGTGGGATCTGTCGAATTTTTATCTGTCTCTCATTGCCATTAGCAGTGGCAAACAGCGGCGCACAATGGTGCATCGGCGCAACAAACAGCTCTTGCAAACAGCGGCGTACAATGCATGATTCGCCTCTCCACGCGTTTCACGTTAGTGGAGCTGAACCACCCTTTCCTACATTCTTCGCTCCTCCCTAATTTTTTTTAACACGAAAGTGTTTTATGCCGGGGTCCACCAAGATTTCAATGAGGTATTTCCGTCACGGAAATGACGCGGAAAAAGGTACACGATCAGATGGCAAGAAAAAAAGGTTCCGTCACCGGGCATCGAACCCATGACCACTCGGCCCGCAACAATAGATGCCGGGCACGCTATCCACTGCGCCACGGTCACAGGCTCCAGAGGTTTTACAAACGCGCCTTTTATATCTACCACTCTCCCGGTCGGCGGGGTGGTCTTGCCCTCTGGAAGCGGTAAGGTAATGTAATTCGTCATTACTATGGCCTCCACGGTTAGCACCTGCAACGCGTTACACGTCCGTAGCATTCGGCGTATTTTCAGTAAAAGTTCAATTTTGTCAATGCCTTAACGCACCGCGAGGTGGCGACATTGGCCCAAGCGTGGTAAAAGCGTCGGCCTCGCTCAGATCACGATAGTCCAAACCAAAAATAGCTCTGCGGCGCGCGCCTGCCTACCTGGCTTTAACACCGCGATCCCCACTCACCTCGAGAAGAATCGCGACCGGGCTACCGGGGTGGCACAACGCGCTTTGCGTTTCCCTCTAGTCCGGCCGTGGTGTTCAATCACATTTTAACATGACGCGGAATGGCGACCTAGTTCTGCGTCTAATATACGATGCTCTTCTGGCTATCACACCTCGTCCTCTGATTACGTTTTCACCGTTAGCTACTACAGCTACCACAAGGGCTTGTTTAATCATTTAACATGGACTTTAGTCGTCGGGATGGAGATGTACCACCGATCATCAAAGTGGGTGCATATACGGTAAACGGTGCCATTAGCTGCCAGACCTCAGTATACATTCTGCAAACTCTCTTATATCAATGTACAGTAAACATTCAGTTACTTCTGTAAGGGCACGCTTTACTTTAGTGTTATTCCGATTCCTATGATGGAGAGATCAACCATGTTTTTTTGTTCTTTTTCTTCGCACTCGGTAGTGATCCACCCAAGCCCCTCTGATTGCATTCTGAACTTGACGAGGCGTTCCACTGCTTCTAGGACAACAGCCATGCAAGCTTCCTGCACGTCACCTTTTCCTTCTTAGTCGATGTAGTGAGCCTCCTATGCACCCCCTCTGAAAGTTCTCTGCCTAACCTGGTGTTCCAGCGCCTCCATGTTTAGCGACTTTGCTAGCTTCCTGCACCTCTCCTTGTTTTGCGGTGCTCATGTGATCTCCGCGCGCTTGTACAAGTGAGATTGCAATTAATGGCGCGATCATAAGACGTCACATCAGGTGACATTACAAACATGTCATGATTTTTGGCAATCTGTGGCGTAATGACATCACATGATGACGTCATTACGCGATGAGGATTTGTTGCATCACTCGTGTTGATGCCGCCGACGCGGACGACGACGCCGAATGTGCGCGCTTGGAGAGGCAGCTCAGGCTATCCGTCAATAACTTGCTGAATATTCTTTCTTGCCTAAAATTTTTGTCACTTCCATCTGCAGAATGCAGTGTTTCTAGGAGTGTTATAAGGTCTTTTGAATGTTCTTGCGTTGTCCATATAAATAGACGATTTAACTTAATGTAAGCAAGGCTGTACGCCGCGACGAGCGGCGTGGAGTACGCTACGTTTGAGGCTGCCTTATACAGCATTACTTTACGATGACCGAGACCCGAAAGGTGTATTGCACCTGAGTGTCAGCAGGGTTGCCTGGACGGATGGAATGAGAGTCCCGTTTGTAGGGGGTGGTGACTTGTGTGCTACCAAGGTCGGAATAAAAAAAGAGAACTTTTTCGTTGTTTTAAGGCAACCTAATGCCTTGTCTACTTGAGCTAAATTGATTACTGAAAAAAAAAAAGATCATAAATTCTAGGCCCACATCTCGGCCCCTACAGGCAGAATGACCTTATCTGTCTTTTCGTTTTTTTTGTCCACTCTCTACTTTTCCACCTCTAATCTACTCACCTATTTTAGTCGCGCACGTGTTTACACATCCATTGTTGTACCTAAAACTGAAGGCTTCTTGTAGGCTCGTGTCCTAACATACACCTGCGCGGTTAGCTTTATTTTCTATTAGAACATGATCCGTCGTCTTTGGTTGGATGGATGCTAAGGCTTTCCTTTATAAAGGGGCGGCGATATGTGTGCCACCGTGCTTGACAAAAAAAGAAAAGGAGAAAAAAGCTTTTATATTCAGTTGTTCTTATGTTCTTGTTGGATATATTTTAAGAACACAGACAAAAAGGATATAACCTAACAAGGATTAGTAAAATTTAAATTAAAATCTCCCACTAAAAGGGACCTTGAGGCGATGCGAAGCAGTGTTTCGGCTTGTAGAGTCCGCGTTTCGGAGGTGGAGTGGTGAGGGGAAAGGGGAGAGGATGAATGGAGAGGGGAAAGGGAAAGGGGAAGTGGGAAGGGGGAGGGGGGGTGATGTGGATAGGGGGTTGGGAGAAGGGGAAAGGGGGAGGGGATGAGAGATGGGAGAGGAGAAGAGTAAAGGCGGAGGAGTGATGGAGGGGGTACGAGGAGAGAAGTGGAGAGGGGAAAGGAGAGGGGATGGGAAAGGGAAAACGGAGAGAGAAAGGGAAGGGGAGAGGGGAGTGGAGAGGGAAAGTGGGGAAGGTTTGCGCATGCGCAGTAAGGGTGGTCACTCCGCACACCACCACCGCCACCACCGGATTGAGCTCCGCTATAAGATGCTTCACATCTAAAATACCCTCATCCTTGTTGCCGGCGTTTTCCAGGAATGCCAGCTCACTTATGCATGGGCATTCTTCACGTTCCATGAAAGCTGCTTACACAATGATGTGAGTTGTCCATATGCGAGAAATTCACGTGAGGTTCGTTGAACATGGACGCGCATCCACACACGATTTGATGCGTGGTTAGAGCCACCGGTTTCTTGTCTAACACTTGGAAATCGTTTTCAGGCGATCATTGAGACATCCGCCGGTTTGACACGCATAGCGACCACCACAGTTCAAAGAGATTATGTACACGACACCCAACGTACAATCCACCAGTCCGTCGCGGCGTTTCATGTACCATCGGGTTCTTCTTTCTTTGTATGAATGATCTGCTGACAAAATAGGCGGCTCGCAGGAACTAAGAGGGCCCAGCGTCGTGGGTTGTGCTCCGTGTTAGGAGCGATCACAATCGACGGCACCTATTCACCGATTCGGTCCAGAATACTTACGTAAGCTCCAAATCAAGGGCAACGCCGAAATTCACAGAGACTTCGTTCGCTGATGCTACCACCGTGCTTCTGTACGTCGCGGTCATCTTGTATGTTTTGCTCTCGGCAAGTCGAGATCTCGCGAGAGAGTCGCCGGTAAGGTACGCAGCGGGTGTAGCGGGCACAACCTAAGCGCCGAGATCTATCGTGCGCAAACCCACGCATATCTCATAGGTTCAGCGTATGCGCAGTCTTGCTCCCACTGGTGTGTCGCGCGCGTTAAACTAAAATTCTCTAATGACTTGTGTTGTCCTTAGAAATGATGCGCAACGAGTCGCCCGAAGGGCATGAAAAATGCTTCCGCGTACACAGCTCGTAATGAACCACATGCGAAAAAGCCTGCAGTGCATTTTATTTTTCCTCGTCGGTTCACTAAATCGACTTCCCTGTCTACTAGTGGATTCGTAGCCTTTAAACAATGACTTACTGTGAGTGCACTTCAAGCATCGCCAAGTCCTTTTCGGTAGCGCCTGCACACGTAACAGCTGTACACAAATTTTTTCACCAATGCTCTCACCCGACCAATTGCACAGCGCTCTCTGAGCTTTCAAATCGTGTCTCACACTCTTCCGTGGAGTATTTCGCAGTGTGCTATCATTGTGAACAATGTAGGAAAATGGCGGTCGTGAGGAAGGATAACTGGACCTTTTACATCCAGTTGTCCTGGCCAACGACAGGAAGGATAGTGTCGGCGTCCAAAAACGCACTCAGATATTCGACGCCGGACTTAGCCCCCATATGCGCACTTTTCGAAATCTAACTGACACTATTGCATAAAGCTTGCCGCTGTCCATGTCTGATACGATATCGCTATGCCTCAGCGATCCCTTCGGCCGCCAGGTGGGCAGCTCGGCTGCTATTTCGGCTGCAGCAGTTGTTAATAATTCCGTGTTTCCTGGCTGTGATCCTGAGCAGCTCGCCAACACTGCTGTGCTTTTCAACGCTCCGAATCGATGCCCACGTCATTTCAGGTGCTATCAACGGTAGCCATTTCTCTAATGACCATCTCGTTTGTGCTGCTAGGTTGAAGTGGTGGTGATGGCAATTTGCCTTCATTCTCGCTTTGTCCTCTACATTCTTTCCACCACGTTCTATTGGGCAGCAAGTTCGCTATTGAGACACATCTGAGTAGGTCGGCTAGATTTAGCAGACTCACAATACCTTCACATGGAACGGTCGGTTCTCAGGCGGATCTCTTTGAACTGCGTTAGGCATGAATCCTTTCTTTTGGTCAGGTAGGTATTTCGTGCTCTTGCCTTTTATCCATGATAGGGTGATTTGTGAATCTCACCAGAATGTGCAGTCTATCTTGAAATCAGCTAGGACCGTGGGCTTTCCTGCAATTAAGACTCCTACAAGCTCCAGCCTTGGCAATGTCATTGTCTTAAGAGGTACCACATATGATTTTGCGATCAGGAGCTCGAACCTTGCAGATCCTGTCGCGGCGATGTGATGCGCTGCATCATGGGCTAAGGGCCCTGTGTCGCAAAATACGTTTACCTGTAGTGTTGTGGATATTCATTACGTCTTCCAAAGTAATGTGCTATAGAAACACCCTGCAGGAGTATTAGTTGACGCACCCATTTATCCCAAGCCTCTCGCAGATCTTGAGGCAGTTGATCGTCCCAGGGTATTTCGCAGTTCCGTAACCTATTTTATTTATAGGCACTGCGATCTGGTACCACATTTCAGCAGGCTGGGTATACATGAAACGTACAAGTATGTAAGCACGCGCAAGTTCATGGCAATTGCAGGGATTCTTCAAACGTTAGTATATTATTCTATAAACACTGGTAGTAAACATATATAAACAAGCCCAAATTCATAACATTTTCAGATTACAGATTTTGGGTAACAATATCGGTTTTAAGAATATTCGGCTCTTTTATTGTCCCAGCAAAATCTGTATTTCGAAGAATCATTCCTTGAACTCAAAAGCAGCATTCTTAGAGCGCGAAAGGATAGCGTAATGAATGTTACATTGCTACAATTGTAGATACCAAAAATTTCAAACACAGTTGGCGTTGCCCCAATACGAAGCTGCGTCCGTATTCCTATTAGGCAGTAACGTAATCGCAGTTGTAGTTGTCTATACCTCACGTTTTGGATTTCAACCAAGCGTTACGAGGTTTGTCGACGTGTACGTCGATCAACCTCGGCCAGGCAAGTCGACTACACTGGTATTTAAAGGGTAACATATACTTAACACAAACACGGCAAGCTCTGATAATCTTGTTTACAGTTTGTCTTACGTGGGGTACCCAAAATATTTTTCGAATTTCAGCAATGATATATTGTAGGCTACCGAGTGGTGTTCGCTTATGACAGTGTCTTATGATAAGTTTTCTAAATTGATAAAGTGGAGGCAACAAAATCAGATGTTTCACTTTTTCTGCTTCCTGTGAGAATTGCATCCATACCTTTACACACAACCGGCCTTTCCTTTTAAGAAAATAATGAAGAAATATTATCAGCCTCCAGAATTTCAACCCGCCGGAGCCTTCTGCGGTTGAGTCACCCGCGCAAGCAGGCCATAGCGATGGTGTGCGAACTCCACCCGGAGGCCTGCAAACTCCAGTTCTGCCAGGTAACGTAGCAGCAGCAGTTGGGCTACGGGCAGGCAAGTGCATCCGTTTTCCTGCCATTTTTCTTGATTTTTTGACGCGTCGCCAGCAGCCACCGTTACCTCTTTGTCTAACCAGCGAGCCCGCGTCCACTCCACAAGCTCAAACCTCCGTGTTTTATTTATGCATACATCGACCAACCCTTCGACGTGCTGGTGAGATCGAGCACATATCTTTGACCGATCCCCCACTCAGCAGCGCCCGAACTGTATCGTTTGTTTAAAACTTGAACTTGTGTTGTCAAAAGTCTTTTACTGTGTGAAAGGAACCTTTTGTTAAATCTGTAGTTGTATGATAGTATTTCGCTTTAATTGTTGATTAAAGTTTTGTGTGGTTTGTTAAACAAGCGGTCTTGTCCTTAATAAGATTCTCAGAGGCTCAGCTACATACAGCAAATACAAAACAATAAAAAAACATGCATCACAAATACCTTTATCATCAGAGAACATACCTGGACAAATGTCTCATTATTTTACATTCTTTCGTATGTGCTAATAAGTGTGGGCGCTGTTGAAATCCCAGGTCAGCAATAAAATATAATTGTCGTCAAGAGAAGCTGACTGGATTAGAATCTGAACGACATATTGAGCGGTTTGGTTATCAGTTTTCATGCAAGTTATCAGCTTGCCAATTTTAAATGCAGACGTGTGAAAGCAAATTACCTATCTGCTCTACTACTTCCGATAGACCATCAGTCATGAACAACATCATTATTACCTCTTTAAACTACCAGAGTATATCAGATGAAAGTCAGAAAAGAGAGGAAAAAGACGTAAGCGAGTCAAGGAGTAAAGCAGGGTCAACTGATTTGCTGCCCTACACTATGGCGGGGAAGTGGGCAGAAAAAGAATTACAACCGAGAGCACAAGTGATGTGTATGCACACATAAGAGTGTTGATCTTTGATGCACGGATTGTCACTACAGAGCTTGGTTCTTTAGAGAAATTTTCTAGCGCTATTTCAGCACGCAGTGCATTTAATCCTTGAGATGCCGTGCTATATGATAAAAGGGTCTGTTTTAATGATATGTTTGGAGATGCAACAATTGATTTATAATTTAGGCAATGGTGCATGGAACACATGGCTAACACAGCGGCGCAGGGATGCGAAAGGTCTTTTCTGAACAATATTATGCTGCAAGTGTTGCTGCCGGCAACTTTCATATTCATGCACTTTGTACGAACCACTCAATTCAGTTTTAAATTATTCTTGTGGATAATGACTACATCTTGTGTGGCGCCAATGTTATAGCCTACTTACACCCCGCTCTCCGCCTTCTTTTCCGGCTTCACCTTGACACTCTTTCCGTTGCTAAAGGAAATTAATATAGCTTCACTTCTTAGTGACATTTTTGTTATCCACATCCCTATTCATTACGTCATCAGGCATGTTATCAATACCATTTCTTAGTTTACATTCTCCATGTTTAGCTGAATCATACACATATCAGCTATGGTGATGTTATAAGAAACCTGCATTACGCATTCCTGTCTCTTGACACTGGGCCCCTAATTTTCGTCTCTAATTTGATCACTTGTTGCGGTTCTTAGTCTATATATCTTCATCTGGATAATGCCAAAATTAGAAAAATGACCAGTGTGCAAGCCAACGCAGTTTCCTATAGATAATCGAAGCTAATATTTTGCTTAGTTAAGCAGACAACACATAAATGAAATAGCAATGCATCAATGTACTAAAAAAGGGAACGGGAAAGAAAATATTTTTGGCCAAGCTTGCACTAAGCAGCGTAAGGCCAGAAAGAGCGAAAACTGGACGATTCTGTAGACTGCTTCCAGGCCTTAGCTAGGTGATGCAGGTTGTTCCATGTTGCTGCTTGTGTCATAGCTAGCCTTTAGTTATGTGACGCTAGGTTGTTTCTACGTTATTCTCAGCGTAGGCAGGTTCGAGTCAAGCCACACACAGTCACAAACACGACACGGATGCCCAAACTCCAGCGACGGAACCTCGGACTGAAACCGAGCGTTCCTATGTCTCAGAGATCTACGGGCAAGTGGTCGCGGGCGTAAGCCTTCCGTCGTTTCGTGGGCCTTCTGTAAGCCGCCCCGTTGCCTTTCTCATTGCTTGTATTCCCACCTTGTACGTACTCGGGGTGTTGGGCTCGCCGTCGTCGCTTCGCAGCCATTTGTTGGGCTGACTGTTGCCTTCTTCATTTTTAGTGGACCAGGGGTGAGTAATGGAATTTACCCAATATCTGTGGCACCTTCTCATTTATCATGGTGAGAGTTTTCTCATACGCCGCGCAGTGGTACGTGCCCGTTTGATGGTGACAGTTTTATTCTATGTTTTTTGTGGACCAGGGGTGAGTAATTGAACCAAATTTCGTGGCACATAACCATTTAGAGATATTTTCTCGCGGGCCACTTAACATTAACCCGTTTTCTTAGAGGCCGCCAATTTACGGCTAGCTTCGGCAGCTTCGGGTTAAAAAGAACTCATAGCAGACAGGAAATTGAACCCATCTAACCACAACCGTGAGCCTTCTGCGTCAGCATGCTACGCCACCCGTACACTAAGCATACTCTCTTGCTAATTTATTAGATAATGATATTTGTGTGGTATCTGCGAGTGCTTGCCTCAGCAGGTACGATAAGCCATCGTACTCGTTATTGCGGTCAGATATGTTGTGACCATATATACGCCGCACACTGTTTGTATTATATTTTCACACTAGATTTTCATTCGCTCGCGTATGAAAACATTCATTATATGTGAATTGCGGTAATTGGTACCAGTGTCACCTACATAAAAAGCTTGAGCAGTTGAAGCTTGCTCCCGAGGTCTCTGGCGATCTAGCCGGCAATCGCGCGAAATCAGACACAAAAGCCATTAACCCCTGCCTCTATGTTTGTTCCGCTTAGTCGCTAACTCTCTCAATCACAATGGAGCGTACACTAATTCCAGCGTAGAAATTCAGTATCACTGCTACGCACGGCAGTGCCGTACGCAGGGGAGACAACCAACTGATTAAGCCGCTTGCTTCCCTTGCTGCTACGCAACAAAATACCGGCGCCTCAGAGAGCAGGTACTGTCTTACGCAGAAGTGCTACTTCCTTGTAGTCATATTGTGATTCAGTCAGAACATTAGTACAGCTAATCTAGAGCTTTGCTTCGGTGATAAGTATCGAACGTAACGCCACACTACTACGTCCACGGTAGAAACAGCAGATGCCTGTGGTCGGCTTGAACAAAAAGAAGAGAGTAAGCGCATGAAAACACATTTTACTTTATACCATATCTTTCTATCCTCAAGACAAGTCACCATGTTTATATTTTGCTCAATAACGGGGATTCTCTCAATTTCGCTCGGTTGACAGTTTTTCAACAGCCAAGCTGTTTAAGCTGCCCATAGAAAATTTGGTATGCAGAAATTTGAACAAAAAGTGCGTTGTCACAAACAGGTGCATGCGACATAAATTGCACGAAATGCACTACTTCTCTCTGGTCCACTAAAATGAACAAGACAATAAACGGGTGGCACGCAATGAATACGATTTCTAGGCAGACGTATCCGGTAAATGAGAAGCTTTATGAAAACCGTTCGTATTAGCCCAGTGATAAACCCCGGGCATATATGGTTTAAGCAGTAAGACGCACTCACCCAGGCAAACGCACAACGTTTCACATACCCGCACAAGCATATCCAATTGCTGTAATTGACTGCTTGAATTAGTCGTGCCGTTAAAGAATAATTTTCAGCATTGGCATGATAATGCCACTGTTTCCTGCGAAATCACGCTGAAGGTACGGGGAAATGTTTTATAGGTATAATATTGCCACTTGCGTTTCTTTATCAACTTTTGCTGTATTCGGTTTTTCGGCCACAAAGAGTGTCAGCAACGCTCAGCGCGAACCGCGCCTCATTGTTCGAGAAGCTTCGCGATCATTGTGGATCGTTTTGTAAAGATTGCGCGCAAGACGCGCACACTCGAGCTTATTCTAGGATTTGCACGACAGCCAGCGGTAACGCTGGAATATTCGACCGCACATCTTTAAATGCCGACGCGCTTCACCGCTGGTCAGTTGATCGACGGTCGAGGCTCTGTCTGCCGCAATCAGTCTATTGCTGTAATTTGACTTTCCGTTTCTCGGCCACAAGTTCGGCCAATAAAGAGTTTCATCTCGGACGTGTTCACTGCTGCCTTCGTCGACGTCACGACCACGTGACATCGGTGGAGGTGCTCCCGGTCGATGTACCGAACGCCCCCCTCTACTTGTGCGCCGAGCCCACACCATGAAGAAGACATCGACGCCAAACAGCGGGCCAGACGCAGCAGCAAGGTCTCCCACCTGAATAGACCCCCTACTCGACAATACCAAGACCGCACGAGGACGACAGGCACATGAGGACCACGATGGTCCCCTTGCAGCGATTGCGATGCAGCCACCCAAAGAGCCGGCCGACCTTCTATGAGTGCCAAACGACGACCCCGAAACCTGGTTTGAGACGTTCGAAATGGTCTGAACATTCAACAACTGGGACTCCGAGGATAAGCGCGTCACGTCTACTTTACCTGGAGACGCAGCAAGGACCTGGTTTGAGAATCGGGAGTCCATCCTCCAACCTGGCACATCTTTCGGATCGTGTTCCTGGAGACGTTCGCGAGCGTCGTCCGAAAGGAAAGGGCCGCAGCTTGGCTGGTGACACGGGTGCAACTACCAAACGAAAGCGTGGCCACCTTCCCAGAGGAAATGACCCGACTGTTTCACACCACGCTGACGCTGCCATGCCCGAGGACAAGAAAGTTCGCCTCCTGATGCGAGGGGTACAGCAAGAGCTCTTCGCTGGTCTGATGCAGAAACCCACGCTCGACGGTCCAAGAATTCGTCTCAGAGGCGACCACGATTGAGAAGACGCTGGAAATGCGCAACAGCAAATATAACCGCCAATTTATTCAAGACAGCCCTACTGTTCATGCCCTCGGCTCCGACGACCTGCATGAAACGATCAGAGCGATCGTGCGGGAGGAGCTTCGCAAGCTCTTACCTTCGGCGTCGCCTCAAGTGGACTCGATCGCAGTTGTCGTTCGATCACAAATCCCGCAGTCGCTGGGCAACCTTGAACCGCCACTCCCTCAACCGCAAGCCATGATCTACGCTGCTGCAGCCCGACGCAACGCTGGGCAGCAATCGATGGAGGTTGCGGTTGCTGTACGACGAAATGCCGAAGATCATCCGCGGCCGCTGACGAAGGCAACGCGAGGAGACCTACAGAGCACGACGCGAAGCAGACGAAGCCCTGCCGATGAAACCTCGCGGACCGAAGAAGACGTGACGATGCAGCATGGAAGCACCGCAACAAATCGTCGCAGCCGTGACCCGACGCCTCGACCCAACCGCAGCGGAAGACGACGAACTAGCGACCTCGACGTTCTCATCGACGGCCACAACGTCATCGCTCTCGTCGACATTGGGGCCGGCTATTCCGTCGTCAGTGGGTCATTCGCCACCAAGCTGAAGAAAGTAAAGACCGCTTGGAGTGGACCCGAAATTACCCCGTTACCCGCTGGAGGCCACCTGATAACGCCGATTGGTGTCTGCACGGTGAGAGTCACCATCAATAACCGGACTTATCCTGCGAGCTTTGTAATCCTACGAAACTGCTCCAGGGATGTGATACTTGGAATTGACTTCCTAATTGACCACGGCGCCGTCATCGACCTGCGGTCTGAGTCGATAACACTAACCTCAGACAAAGCGCTCCTGCCCCGCGCGACGCCAGGGAACCATGCATAGAATGTGGTAGAAGGTGACCATTCCGCCGCGTTCCAGCGTCATTATTTCCGTCGGCACCGAAAAACCTGCGTACATTGAAGGCGTGTTCGAGGCGATCAGCACCTACTCCTTAACCGTGAAATTTGTGTCGCAAGAGGTATAGCCGAGCTGAATGACGCTAAAGCAAAGGTAGTGCTGACAAACTTCAGCCACGAATATAGGCACCTCAACATTAGTACGACGGTCGCCTACATCGAAGAATGCGTAGCCGCCAGCGATGCTTTCGGCCTCTTCGATGCTGCCGAACCTGCTTCGACGAGTCGAGGTCCCGAACCAGATTTCGACGTCAACCCGAGCCTTCCGTAGGTCAAGCAAGAGCAGCTCAAAACCCTGCTCCTCCAATACAAGGACTGCTTGTCATCGTCGTCAAGACTTCGGCAGACACCGATCGCAAAACATCGCATCATAACAGAAGAAAGTACCAGGCCACTTCGTGAGAGCCCGTACAGAGTTTCGACGCCAGGACGTGAGGCCATAAAAAAACAAGTCGACGAAATGCTACGCGACGACATCCACCAGCCTTCAAAGAGTTCGTGGGCGTCACCCGTGGAGTTAGTGACGAAGAAGGATGGGACCCTACATTTCTGCATCGATTATCGCCGCCTGAACAAAATCACGAAAAAGGACGTGTGCCCTCTCCCACATATAGACGACGCCCAAGATCGACTCCACAACGCGAAGTACTTTTCTTCGATGGACCTCATGACCGGCTACTGGCAAATCGAAGTCGACGAGAGAGACCGACAAATGACTGCCTTCATAACACCGGACGGCCTCTTCGAGTTCAAGGTCATGCCCTTTGGTCTTTGCTCAGCACCTGCGACTTTCCAACAACTCAGGGATACTGTATTAGCTGGCTTGAAGTGGCAGACTTCCCTTGTTTACTTGGACGACGTCGTAGTGTTTTCCACGAACTTCGACGAACACCTCCAGAGACTTCAATCCGTACTTCAAGCAATGAAGAACTCCGGGCTCACCCTGAAGCCAGAAAAGTGCCGCTTTGCGTACCAGGAGCTCTTGTTTTTGGGTCACATGGTCAGCAAGACTGGAGTGCTCCCAGACCCGCAGAAGACAGCTGCCATCGCCGATTTCCCGCCACCCACTGACAAGAAGGCCGTGCGCCGATTTCTCGGATTGTGCGCCTATTACAGACGCTTTGTCAATGACTTTTCACGGATAGCCGATCCACTAACGCAGCTCACGAAGAATGACGTCGAATTCAGGTGGCAAACAGCGCAAGACGAAGCATTTCATGAACTCAAACGACGCCTGCAGACACCTCCGATACTTGCGCATTTCGACGAATACGACGCTACGGAGACTCACACACCGATGGAAGCAGCGTAAGACTCGGCGCCGTCCTTCTGCAGCGGATGGGTGGACTGGAAAGGGTTATCGTTATGCTAGCCGGTCGCTGTCTAAGGCAGAGGCCAACTATTCCACAACAGAAAAGGAGTGCCTCGCCATCATGAGGGCTACGTCAAAGTTTCTACATCTACGGCAGGCCCTCCAAAGTTGTGAGCGACCATCACGCCTTGTGTTGGCTAGCTAACGTGAAGGACCCTTCAGGTCGCTTCACACGGTGGAGCCTAAGACTTCAAGAGTTTGACATTACCGTCGTGTACAAGTCCGGAAGGAAACACTCCGACGCCGACTGCCTGTCGCGTGCCCCCGTCGACCCACCACCGCCCGACGACCAGACTGAAGACAGCTTCTTGGGATCCATAGGTGCCGACGACTTCGCCGAACGACACCAAGCCGACCCGGAACTGAAGGGCCTTGTGGATTACCTCGAGGGCAGGGCCACCATTGTTCCGAAGGTATTCATGCGAGGACTAACGTCGCTTTTCTTGCGCAACGGCGTTCTCCTTAAGAGAACTTCTCACCGCTTCGAGCCGATTGCCTTCTCGTGGTACCCTCGACATAGCAGCCAGAGGTCCTCCAGGCTCTCCACGACGACCCGACGTCTGGGCACCTGGGTGTTTCTCGCACGCTAGCAAGAATACAGGAGTAGTAATACTTAGAAAACTTGTGTTTGGGCAAGTTGGTTCATACTTGATGCGGAACAAACGAGCGCTATGGAACGGGGACATAGACAAGAGGCACACAAGACAGGCGCTCTACTGGCCGTACTGCTGGCCGCGCCTTTCCGCCGACGTCACCCGTTACGTAAAGACATGCCGGGACTGTCAGCGACGCAAGACACCGCCCACTAGGCCAGCCGGACTTCTGCAGCCTATCGAGCCACCTCCACGGCCGTTCCAGCAAATCGGGATGGACTATTGGGGCCGTTCCCGACGTCCAATACCGGAAGCAAGTGGATCGTCGTGGCAACTGACTACCTCACCCGCTACGCCGAGACAATGGCCTTGCCCAAAGGCAGTGCCGCCGACGTAGCCAAGTTCTTCGTAGAGCACATCGTCTTGTGTCATGGCGCCCCAGAGGTCCTCATGACAGACATAGATACCGCCTTTACTGCGGTCCTAACTCAGGCGATCTTCAAATACAGCGAGACGAGCCACCGCCGCACCACCGCCTACCACCCGCAGACCAATGGCCTCACCGAGCGTCTCAATAAACGTTCACCGACATGCTGGCAATGTACGTCGACGTCCGAACACAGACATGCGACGCCATCCTTTCCATACGTTAACCTTCGTGTATAACACGGCCGTACAAGAAAACGACACAGATGACACAATACAAGTTGGTCTACGGACGGAGCCGGCAACAACGCTCGATGCCATGTGACCAAACGTCACCGACGAGGAAAACATCGACGTGACCACCTACCTACAGCCTGCCGAAGAAGCACGACAGCTCGCCCACCTACGGATCAAGAACCAGCAGACGACTGACAGCCGCCACTGCAACCTTCACGACGCCACATGGAATACCAACCACGGTGACCGTGTATGGGTATCGACGCCAATACGCCGTACTGGGACTTAGTGAGAGCTTCCTCGACGATACTTCGGATCGTACAGGGTACTTCGACGCCTCGGCGCAACTCAACTACGAGGTTGTCCCTGACGGCATACGAACTCTCTGCGGCGCCGTCACGCGACCTGAAATCGTCCGTGTTATGCGCCTCAAGCCATATTACGCGCCGTTAGTGAATTGAGGGCTGTACTCTTGCTTATTGTTTATTGTACTTTCTTGATTTATTCTTTTTATTTATTGTTGCATGTATTGGCCACCCCCCCAATCCCCGTGTTCTGTTTTGAGCATCGGGACAGATGCTTCTTCAGAGGGGGGGCATGCCACTGTCAGCAACGCTCAGCTGCGAACTGCGCCTCATTGGGTCGAGAAGGCTTCGGCGATCATTGTGGAGCGTTTTGTTAAGATTGCGCGCAAGACACCCACACTCGAGCTTATTTTAGAATTTGCACGACAGCCCCTGCCCATCACCTAGCCTCACTTCCAGAAGACCGGCCCGGTGCATCCTTTCGCAAGAGGATTTTGAATTTCCGAGAGGGCTTCCAACAGGCTACACACCTCCTGAACGAATATGACACCCTCCTTGGTGCCTTGAACAGCCTCAACTTCGTTTGACACTGCCGGGATTCGCACGAAGGCGGAGCTCTCGTCGCCAGCTTTAAAAGCAACTGTCTATGCTGATACTACACGAGGAATTACACTGATGGCCCTACAAATGCTAGGGGATCTGCAGGAGCTGTTACCTTCCCTGGCGAAAGCCGAAACCTATAATTTTAGAGTGTCTCACAGGACCTACGTCAACTGCTGTGGAGCTTGCGGCACTCCGCAGTGCACTTCGAAGAATTCAACTAGAGTCGCCACTGAACTGGGGCGTATTTACAGACTCGAAGTCATGCCTGCAGTGTCTGTCGTCAGCTTTACGTCGTGGTGCACAAGACCAACTAGTATTGGGAATAAGACAAACATATCAGCAATTAAGAGACAAAGGGCATACATAACTTTTCAGTGGCTTCCAGGCCACTGTGGTGTCGACGACAACGAACGTGCCGATAATGTCTGCAAAGAATGCTCATGAAGGTGGGGGTGCAGGAAGACATTCCATTATCACGAACCGATGCAGCATGAAAGATTCGCTCTCTCGCACGTGATCTAACGCATTCAATGTGGAATACATCCGGTTTTCTGCATACCCGCCTTCACCGTCTGGATCCGTAACTTTAACTTCAATTCCGTCCGGACTATCCCGATCCGAAACAACAGCCCTCTGCCGTCTGTGGCTTGGAGTTCTTTTCACGAACAGCTTTGCTTACCGAATCGGAATGGCAGACAGTCCTGCATGTGCTCACTGTGGCAGCGAGGGAAACCATTGCGCACGTCATGTGTCATTGCCCTTACTACAGCTCCCAAAGACAACAGCTCAGCAACGCTAGCCCGACTCGATGACCGGCCGCTTTCCTGAACAATCAATTTTGGAGTGCCGGAACGTTCTAGCTTCCAACCAGGAAAGCGACGAAGGCGCTGCTGAAGTTTCTCCGCTCAACCGACCTCGCTAAACGACTATGATGCCCCCGTGCTTAAGTGTGTGCGCGTTTTTTTTTTCCTCCTTTTTCCTTCCTTACCTTTTCTGTCCCCCTTACCCCTTCCCCAGTGCAGGGTAGCAAACCGAAAAACTTCTGGTTAACCTCCCTGCCTTTCACTTAACCTTTCTCTCTCTCTGCACGACAGCCGGCGATAACGCTGGAATATTCGACGGCACATGTTTAAAATGCCGACGCGCTTCACCGCTGGTCAGTTGATCGACGGTCCGACGCTGGGTCCGCCGATATCAGTGTATTACCGTAGTTTGACTTTCAGTTTCTCGGCCGCAAGTTCGGCCAAATAAAGAGTTTCATCTCCGACATGTTCACTGTTGCCTTCGTCGAAGTCACGACCACGGATTGACAAATATTTCCTAATTCTTGGTGCAGCTGTTATTGATTAGCTCGGTATTGAGATTTATTGAATTCTTACAAATCGCAAGAAAGGTTAATTCACTGATAAATTCCAGTCTCTGTCTGATGATCTGGCGAGTATTTCGTAGTGAGACAGAGTAGAGTTTCTGTGTTGCTTGGTCCTAGCTGGTTGCCCTGGTTCGTCGCGTTTAATGTGCCAAGCGACTCGAGCTTTGAGACACGCCGTAATGGAGGGTTTTCGGATAATTTGCACCACCTGGGGTTCTTTTAGCAAGCACTGAAATCGCACAGTACACGTAGGATAGCGCCAGGCCTTTTTACAGTTCAGGCTACATGGTGCTCGAGGGTGCGCATTGTGCAGGGAAAAAGAAAAGCTTGTCAAAATTGCGTTAGGGGAAATTATGGCCTTAGCGATTGCCACCTCTTCTGCAATTTTGATGTAGGTACGTCATCAGCGACTCGCAGTCCACCATCAGGAACTACTACCGAGAAAGAATACCCCCGAGGCCATACTCCTCGGGAAGGCCAAGCTATTATCGTTCGAGGAATTCGAAGAAAGGTACATCACATGGTTCCCAGCCCACACCTCCTATGAGTCCCCCACTCCCAACCTCAACGAGGAAGCCCACCGCGTCGGGCGAGGTCTCATTTACCGCGCTCGCGAAGAAGCTTCCACAGATGTGACGGGAGGTGATGCCTGGAAGGAAAGGGACAAGTGTTTAGGTTCTGACATTATTCAGTTCAACCAAAAGTCTAGGTGCATGTTGCTACCACCTAGCGCGAAATTACACAAACGTCTGGGGGCCTTTATGACAAGGTAAAATATACCTTCATTTCAGCTGCGTTTGGAAGCGCTCTGCTTTCAGTTCTGAGCGTCCCCGCCGCTTGTGCTCTCGCGCTCTTCACCTTCCTCGGTTCCTTTACCCAGCTCGGAAAGTGCAAAATAGTCAACACCGTGAACACCAACATCAATTTCAACAACAGTTTTACCTTGTGCCTTTATGACGCTCCGCCACGGTGGGTCTAGTGGTCATGGCGCTCGACTGCTGACCCGAAGGTCGCGGGATCGAATCCCGGCCGCGGCGGCTCCATTTTCGATGGAGGCTAAAATGTTTGAGGCCCGTGTACTTAGATTTAGGTGCACGTTAAAGACCCCCAGGAGGTCGAAATTTCCGAAGCCCTCCACTACGGCGTCTCTCGTAATCATAGCGTGGTTTTGGGACGTTAAACCCGAGATATTATTATTATTATCTTGTGCCTTTATGACGCAGTTGAGTCTGATCGCAGTGTCTGGAACGCCATCGTTTTAAACATTTGGTGCCGCAACCAGGGATTGAAAGCCAGGAAACTGCGGACGGCTACCAGTCAACTGCACAGGCATGGACCGACTGAAGTCGTAGCGGACGTCGCGGCGAGCACAGAACGCGAGGATTATAAACGAGGCAAGTGCTCTTCTCGCTAACGACTCTGCATCTTATGACCAGCTCAATGTGAGGTTGAAGGCTAGCAACGATGAGCCTCAGAACTTGAACAACGAGATCGACCAGCATATTCCCGACGAAGAGTTCGAGGCCGAGTATAACGCTGTCCTAGAATACGAAGATAATGCGACGCGAACTGTCGCAGAGATTATCAAGTAAAAAAAAATCGCATGCTACAGTCGTCGCCACTAACCGAAGGAACGGTCGCCCAAACGGTCGCAGCACCATTAGACGGAACTGAGTCAGCTTGCATAAACTGACACCAGCTCCTTTCTCTGGAGACCTATGCAAGTGGACGGAATTTCGGGAACAGTTTGACGACATTGTTCACAGTAACGTCCGTATCACTGCAACAGAGAAGTTTCATTACCTACGACTGTATCTGGGGGAAAGGAGATGCTGCATCAGTAATTGCGGCCACTTCCGACGACTGAGAGTTGCTACAACGACGCCATCACCATGCTACAGAAGCGCTTTGGCGACAAGACGCGCCTGGAACAAGAGTACTTTGCGAAACTACGGACGTTGACCCCTGTTCGTTCATCAAATGACACGAAAGCCCTACGCAACTTGTACGACCACGTTCTAGGTCATTATCCGCGGACTCGAGACTCTGGGTGTGCACAAGTCGTCCTTCTCATCCATGCTCTGCGACTTTCTACTGCGTGCTCTTCCACGGGACATAGTCGTTCAGTATCATCGGTCGTGTGCCGTCCAGGTGGCACGTGACTCGAGAAGTGATGTTACACCCGTGGGACTGGATGGTCTGCTCAACTTCCTGGGCATTGAGCTGGGAAGCTTAGAGAAGAGCGATTTCAATGACGCCGGAAGACGAGAATTCGGAAGAACGCCCGCGGCAAGTCAGTTGACGTATTCTAGCCGTGGGAAACTTACGTCATCTGTGCTTCACAGCAACGCGGCAAGGGAACCAAAAAAAGGACAACTGCGTCTTCTGCTCGTCCAGTCAACACAAATCTGAATTGTTCACATCTGAGTTACCACTGACGCAGAAAAAAGTACTACTGTCCAATGACAAGAGGTGTTTCCGCTTCACCACCAATGACATCGGGCACGGGACTGCAAAAGGAAGATCTCCTGTTCGAGGTGCCAAGCTCGACACGCTACAAGCATGTGTGATCCCGACAGGTGTTGGCGGAAGACAATGTCAACAAGAACAACGGAAAACTACGACAGTCTGCGCATCAGTTGGAAAACGACCACCAAATGAAGGTTCCATCGCTTGCGTTTTTCTCCAGACTTTCCGAGTATGGGCCATAAATGATGATACGTGCCGCTACATACGAGGAGTTTTTGATGGCGACAGTCAGAGGACATTCATAAATAAAGCCTTGTGCAAGCACTTTCAGCTGAAAAGTGTGGGAACTACTCGGATAGCACTCAACACCTTCGCGAGTGCATGAGACCAAGAGGCTAAGAGGGGTCGGATCGTCGAACTGCGACTGCGGAGTCAGATTTCCGACCAGGAGATAGTCCTAGCAGCAATAGATATCCCACACATCTGCCAGGACATCCGAAGAGACAAAAATGGACGTAGCCATCAGCCTTCCAGCTACGTGGAAGCAGCTTGGAGACAGGGTTTCTGACAACCCCCCTGGCCCAGCATACGCCCAGGCCGCAATCCGCTGGTTGAATAAAGTGTTCACACGCACACAGACAGACACACACACACACACACACATACACACACACACACGCACACACAACACACGTTTGCTTTATTTCATACTCATCACATTGCAACCAGCAGCAGTTATTTCGATTGTTGGCACAAAAAATAGTTTTCCAGCACTTTTTCTCAGTGTATATAAGGAGTTGTTTGATGAACTGCAACAAAAATTTGTTATCAACAAACATTTAGAAATTGCTCCATTTTCAGTAGGAGGTGCCTAGCAGTGGCCTAACTGTGATGGCCTGGAGTGTGATACCTACCGTGGTATCTGCGGTAGATACTCTTCAAAACGTGCAGCATTCATCAGTTCCAGTTTCATAAAGGAAAGTATTTCAGATCAATTTGGGCAAGATGTCCATTTAAAGAAGCGGAACCATGGACAATCGGCAGTGCACGAGGGCCTCAACGATGAAGCGCCAGACATCGAGGTGTCAGTGCCATTAGATTCTTTACCATTTCATTAGAATTTGTCCTCATTTCGTAAGAGAAGAACTTTGACTTACTTTATATGAAAGGTGACGACATTCGTGCTATTCAGCGGTGAAACAAGAAATCGGATGCAGGTACGCTCCTCTATGAAATTTATAGCTCTTGCGAACATCCTTTGAAAGTTCCAGTCATCTAATAAAAAATTAAAACAAACATTTTGTTGCAATTATTATCTCTGCTGCAGAACCGCTGTAGGAACATGATATGACTAATGGGGTTTCGAAACATTCTATCGGCATTTTGAAAATCAAGAAAGGGTCAACACAGAACTTCTTTTCGAAGTTAGTTAAGTGATGCGTTAGAGCAGAGTTTCAGTGTTCGATGCCGCTACAGTAACTTCTTTGGCGTCAGTTTAGTTCCGGCCTTTCCTAGAACGCTATTTTCGGGTGGCATCAATATGGTGTATCTGATATTCATTGAAGTATTCGTCAACGTCTAGAACTGTCGCATGTAACACTCAACGCGGGACCACCAAAACGTGTGTTTTGCATGAAATTTTTGAAAGATTGTAGTAGACTTCAGCGCGAAAAACAGTTGGCGCGGTCCTTTCTTTCAATTGTCCCTGTTTTTGTTGAATCCGCACAAAACTGTTCACAAATGCACATACATATGCTTTCATTGGTGTGATTGTTCGGTTCCAGTGCAAAAATTGACAGTCGTGGATCCGTTAGCACAGGACGCTATGCCCAGCAAGGGCACATCAAGTACCAAGCTGATGATGCTTGGCCCCACCATGGGCCATTAGACCCCACACCGAAGCTGTTATTCGCACCTCGGCGAAATATTTTTAGGTGAAAGGTAGTAACCATGATAGGTTCTGACAGCTTCGCGATAGGTGGCGAGACGCTGGAAGTTGTAAAGGAGTACGTCTACCTAGGACAGGTAGTAACCGCGGAGCCGACCATGAGAGTGAAATAACTAGAAGAATAAGGATGGATGGGGCTCATTTGGCAAGCATTATCAATCATGAATGGTAGTCTACCACTATCTCTCAAGAGGAAGGTATATAACAGCTGCATCTTACCGGTACTTACCTATGGAGCAGAAACCTGGAGACTTACAAAGAGGGTTCAACTTAAATTGAGGACGACGCAGCGAGCGATGGAAAGGAAAATGATAGGTGTAACCTTAAGAGACAGGAAGAGAGCAGAGTGGGTCAGGGAACAAACGGGGGTTAAGGATATCATAGTTGAAATTAAGAAGAAGAAATGGATGTGGGCCGGCCACGTAGCACGTCGGCAGGATAACCGGTGGTCATTAGGGCAACTGACTGGATTCCAAGAGAGGGCAAACGCGTGAGGGGAAGACAGAAAATTAGGTGGGTAGATGAGATTAAGAAGTTTGCAGGTATAACGTGGCAACAGAAAGCACAGGACCGGGTTGATTGGCGGAACATGGAAGAGGCCTTTGCCCTGCAGTGGGCGTAGACAGGCTGATGATGATAGTAACCATGAACGGTGGTGGTTGGAATCAAGCTCTAGTTCCGTACGATGGTTCACATCTGTTAACCAGGCTGAGATATCTTCAACTTTCCTGTGAATAAGACGGTGAAACACGTGTTACATTTAAGGAACCGTCAGCATATCTATAGGGAATGAGTACTCCTTCCTCCTAAAACACGATAGGTCACTGAAACGTTACCCACCTAAGAAAACCTCAACTGAACCCAACTCTAATGTGATCACGGTGCTGGTTTTCTGATAATGCACTCCCTAGTAGATGTCTTTAGGTGCTTCAATGCCTTTTTTACAGCGACAGCTGTTGAGATCACAACAAGGGCTGTTTTTGGCGCCGTAGTTGTCCGCCGCTGCCTACGGTGCCCGTAAGTATTATCGCTCGAAATAACATAAAAACTTCCAGGATGGCACGAGGTTCGAACCTCGACCCTCTGCTTGGGAGCCCAGCACTCTGCCTCAGAGCCATGCCGGTGCTTGAAAATGATTTGCAAAAAGACCCTATGCAGGCTTCATGTCGGGAAGGAACCACATTAACATATGTAATGTAGCGTGCTAGAAGAGTAAAATAACAACCAAGCGTCACACAGCGCGAATTCTGTAACCAGGCGCCATACAATGCGACTTGCGCAACGTGTGGGTTTTTGAATGCTTCCAACCCATTACAAAGGGCTCTGCCACAATTCTTCATCGTCATGAGCCTCTGCATCAACAAAGTGTACATACCTAGTTGGAAAAACCCACCAGAATGTGTTTGGCGCGTTCTGGTGCGTTTTGGTGTTAACAGCAGAACACACTGGTGTGTTCTGGTGGCACACCAGCCTGGTGTGCTGTGTTCTGGTGGGAACACAACATGGGTGTGGTGTAGTTTGGCGAGGATGCAATACTGGTGTGGCGTAGTCTGGTGGGGACGGCACTGGTGTGGTGTGTTCTGGTGATATGTGTTCTGGTGGGGTGCAAACCAGATGTGTTCTGGTGGGAAATGCAGTCATTCACCTAACATTTTGCACATAATATTATCAAGTATGCAGTCACAAACTTGGGCTTGTAAAAGTTATCATATTAAAATAAAATTTCACTGAATGCAATGAACAATTGACAGTATGACAACGCCATTACCTTCACCCGACCCTGCTATCAGACTAGCACCGAACTGAAATTGAAATATGAAAATGAGAGCAGGAGACCTGGCCATCTACGCAAGAACAAAATATGTCCCATTCCATACACAAGATGGATAATGCCACGAATCGACTGTATACGGTTCCGTGCTGTGCAGACAAACTATGGAATTGTGAGCTCTGATGTCGCAACGGGTGTACAGGTTGCATGCATATGTGCAGTACAGAAAATATTTGTGTTAGACGCTTGTGAGTACCTTGTCGATCTCTACTATGTCTTTCACTAATTTATCTAGCTATTACGTACATATATATATATATATATATATATATATATTATATATATATATATATATATATATATATACGTAGATTATGAAGAGTCTGTCTTCGGTTGCCGTAAAATAATTAGGAAAAAGGTATACCGATCTTCATCAGGATGAAATTTACCAGGCTTCGATGCGCTTTTATATCATCGTTCTCCAAGCCGAGAGAGAGAGAAAAATGTTGAAAAAAGTACATACAAAAAACAAAAGAAAAAGAAGACAGAAAAATAAAAAAAAGGAGGAGAGAGCTAAGTAAGAAACCTGCCGAAAAAGAGTCGCGAATACGCTTGTGCACATACATTGACTGACATAAGAATAGCACGTGTTTCTTAAAAAAAAAGAAAAAAAAAGTCGTCAACACCCCACGTGCACATACTTTGGCCTACGAAACACACGTGTTTCCTGAAAAAATAAACGAAAAGAAAGAAAACAAAAACTCCGCTGATATCCAAAGACCGTCCAGGTGAGGTACATTCCTGTAGTCACTAGTCGAGTTCCAATGCTTTGAAGCCCCAACACAACATGGGTGCATTCCTCCAGCCCATTCTCACTCCTCACGTCTTCGGCTCCCCACCCCTCCACATTTGCTCCTGAAGCCTGTGAGGGGATGAAGCTTCACAAGAAGGAATAAGCGCTTAAAAGCAGTCACCTCAAATAGCTTAGTAAAAGTCCGGGAAAAGTGTACAAAGACACAGGTTTCTTACTTATCTCTCTCCTCGTTTTTTTTCTCTTTTTTCTTTCTTTGTTTTCTTTTGTTTTTTATGTACTTTTTTTGACCTTTTTCTGTCTCTCTCGGCTTGGAGAACGATGAGATCAAAGCGCATCGAAGCCTGGTAAATTTCATCCTGATGAAGATCGGTCTCCCATCGAAACGTCGACAAATAAACAGTTGTTTAGAAACGTATACCTTTTTGCTATACATATACATATACATATACATATACATATATATATATATATATATATATATATATATATATATATATATATATATATATATATATATATATATATATATATATATATATATATATATATATATATATATATATATATATATATATATATATATATATATATATATATATATATATATATATATATATATATATATATATATATATATATAATCTACGCACACACAAACTTAGAAACCATCCACGGTCCAAGATACCGAGTAAGATAACTTTATGCACACTCATGCATTGCAAAGCTGACAGTAGTTGATTGGGAACCCATAAAAAGACAAAGAAAGCAATGTTACATTTACATTTATTCAACGCATCAGCACAGAACAAATTTTTGTACTTATATTTGCACTATACACACATGCAGAACTGCGGTAGGCATACATGCATGTACATCAATGTCCAATCAAAAAAAGATGGCAAAATATTCAAAGTAACAGGGCTAGACGTTTAAGAACTTCAACAATCTCAGAACGTTGTGCCATAAAAGTGCTTAATTATATCGGCTACAAAATTTTGAAATTATGCTCCACTCGCATAGGGACATTACAAATGAAAAGCACGTTTGAAATGGAAAGTAAAAACCAGCTTAAGTAAACCCACTAAAAATTATAAGATATTGTGGTTATGGCCTCTGTCCTTATCAGGCTAGAGACCAAAGAAGGAAGGGTACAACAAGCCAGCTGCCAGTGTCGTACATATCACTTCTCAATGTGGCAACCAAGCACAGAAATATAAGTTCACTGACAGGCAGAATAGCATCAGCAAATAGCATCAAAAGAATGTTTGACATGTTTGTTAAGGAATGGTTGCAACTGCAGTTCGTTTTCTGCATATGCATATTCTTCCTGCAAAATGCCAATACTACAAATGTCATAAGACAAAGAAACGTACAATTTGCCTAGGGGACTGGCGAAAAGGTATGAAAGCCTGACAAGGCGCCTGCCCCCTGAAAACCTAAAATCCCACTAAAATGACAAAATGCTCAGTGTAAAAAATGAACAGTCAATAAGGAAATAAGCATAAATTAGTTGCTACATGCAGGTCACATGTGTATAAGAAAACATATAGATGAGCAAATTGGCCCAGGCAATGACATCAGTAAGGCATATATGTGACCAACAAATGAAACAAAGCTTGAGAAAATAAACAAATATGAATGTCACTTCCATGACAAAACGTAAGATTTCAATGCATAAAGCTTCAGAAATGAAAAAGACAAACAAAACAAATACTTTAGAGAATACGAAACAATGATTATGACGATGGTGGTTATGTTTACGTAGATAGCATAGGCACAGGATGGCAGGGGGGCGGCCACCGCCCCGCCCTATTCACCTAAGAGGGGGGGCGCAAAGTGAGCCCCACACATTAACATAATAGGGAGGGGGGCGCTCCCACTCAAGGGGGGGGGGCGCAATGTCAGCCCCGTACATTGACATAATTTGGAGGAGGGGCGCTACGACGAACATTCGCCCCCCCCCCCCCCTGAAGAGGAACCCTGCGCACGCCTATGGTAGATAGTAAGTGTGACTGAATCTACCTTTTAAATTCCTGTATGAGTCTATATTGCCAATCAGAGTAGTTGCGTCAGATCAAGGTTAAACGAAAAAGATTGCAATATTCTCTCCCTTACTATCGAAGACCCTTGCCAAGTAATGAGTAATTATTTGGCACATGAGGCACTTGAGTAATTAATAAAAAACAGAAACACCCTGCTGCATGCCTAGGCATGCAGCATGGGATTAATAACAAGTGCACTCAAAAAAGGAGACATGCTCACCAATGAAAGAAAGAAACTGAAAACTGTGCATTCTAACCTATCATGTCAACTGTTGTACAAGGTGCGCCATATGAACTTTCGGAGAAACACGTCTCGTGCACTAGAAAAATATGGCACATACCATTTAGTCACCTTCCAAAAGATTCGGCATTTTCGCTACAACGAATGTTCCCCTCGATTTACAAGAACAAACGGTGAAACCATGATGCTTTCACGCAGCAAACACTGCCCTACGTGTGCTGTTGGATGCTCGATACTGTACATGAAGGGTAAAAAATACTGGTGACGGATAATTTCCTGGCATGACAATAATATGGTCTGAGCGGCTGCACCATACAGCATAGAATCCTCTTGAACAAACCGCTTTAACAATCTCAGAGCAATAAATGCCTCAGACTCCTCAACAGATTCCATGAGCAGCATGAAGACACTTTTGGAAGCGACATGAAATGCCTGATGTATCTTGGTGGCAGAGTGTCATCGAGATATGGGACGCTGTAATACAAAAGCCAGATTTTGCATTTGGTTGCTTTCCAAAAGGCTCTTTCCGAAACTACAGAGTGCTGCAAGAACATCGAGTGTTGCTGTCCTCACGTGACTTAGACCTACGTCACACTGTGTTTACACGTAACCACCACCTCGATATTAAAACCACAAATGTTTTTAAGGAAGTGGCATTGAAATGTACTACAATAAAATCTCGGTGATACGATCACGGTTCGTACGAATTTCGGGGTGATACGAATTTTTCTGTGGTCCCGGCCAAGGCCCATTAGCCTGCAGTGTATTGCAGTACGGTTGTTGCGTACCAATTTGCACCCCGCGACGTTTGATACGAACGTACGCTAGCGCACAGGTACAAACAGCTGCTGCGCGCGCTGTCGCGGAAGACACGGCATCACGCGCGGGCGCGGGCATGCGAGCTGGGCGACCGTCAACGGTGCGTCGTTGCCTCCGAGATAGTGCGCGCGAATCTTGGAGGCCTTTAGACGCCTTCGCGTTTAGATTACAGATGACGTTGACGTCGCGATTTTCTTTTTCTTTTTTTTCGACGCGTTGGCGCGTGCTCCTGTGCTCGAGGCAGCAGCGTCTTTGTACTGTGTTAACGTGCCCGCCACGTCGATGCAAGCCATGTCCCCTCAATCAGACGTTCTATGAAACAAGACTGAAACTTGGGCTGCGGGTCCGTCATGAAGTCCCATTAAAGGTGGACGAAGACCCCAAGAGACGAAGCTGACTGTCTTGGCGAAGGAGCTTGGTCTCTATCTATCGTGTGCGAAGTGCTTCTTAAGTCACTTGCGTCGTAGCACTCTGGTATCATGCAGAAAAGCGTAGTAAGATTAGGAAGGGGCTACTAGTGATCACGCTGCACAACACATCTGGTTCATTAATTACACACGCGTGCATGCACCGTATATTTAGGAGTACAAGTATGATCGTTGACGTCTAAAAACTTTACTGGCAATCATTCAGAGCTGTTCATGACGTCGCTGCGGCCCTGAGAAACACTGAATCAAAACGTATGCCAACTTTCTTTTGTCGCATACCAACTTTCCATGTTTTCTGGTGATACGAATTTCGGATGATACGAATATTTTTGGTAACCCCGCGAGATTCGTATCACTGAGGTTTTACTGTAAATGCATTCTGAGCAACCCCAATAAACTTGTTAGTGTTCTGGACACCAATTTTTGTAAGTGCAAGAATACGAAAAACTAAAACCTGGGTCAGTAATCCTTCACCAATATCTCACATGATCGGTGCTTTACAAGGAACATTTTGATCTCGTACCTTCAAATATGAGCTATCAGTGGTTGTAATCCAGTAAGCACATTTTTATTAAATTACGATTCACACAAGCACAAGCTTTGCTACTTACAGAGAGGCCAGGAAGCATTACTGCTGAATTTCTTGCCACGCAATCATAGATGTCAGCATCTGGTTTGTCGACTTCAACATCCTCAGGAGCATCTTGACTACATGCCGAATTGCCATGGACCTTGCTGACTGTTATAGGAAATTCATCCTGCAGATATGGTTCACCTTCGAGCCCGACATTGTCCTCAGTAAGCTCATCTGAACTTGCTTGGATATGAGAGGGAGAGAGAGAGAGATAAAACAGAAATGAAACGATATTCAGGAGCTATGCATTCATGTTCGATCATGAAGTATAAAAACCACATAAGCAATTTTGTGAAATAAGCAATAAGCGACATGTGGAGTTCTCGCCTAGAAGTTGAATCGCACGAGAGTGACAGCTGTGCAATGCTGCCAGTATGAAGGCAGGAAATATGCACCGACGCTGGCATGGCATATGCTCTAACAATTCAAGCATTTCTTAAATGTGAAGCAGCTCTTTGACTCACGCGTGTAACGCCGTATGTTACGTGCGTCCGCACGAATGCGCCGCAACGGGTTCCCCTCGCCGTAGGTGTTCGACCGTTGCCAAGTAGGTCACGCCAGAGCTTTGCGTTGACGCCACGCTCCCCTCGCACGCTTCCTTCGCAGGTGCGTGCTGACGTCACTTTCTCCCTCACCCGCAGCATGCTCGCCATAGCGCCCGCAGCTGCCGGCTGCTCCGCCCGCTCGCAACACCTCTGAACGTGTCACTACTCTCTAGCTTTCTCTCTCGGAGCTATCTTCGTAGTCAAGGGAAAGGCGCGCCTGCTCCGGTCCAGCGCCCGTGTCTCGACTCTGAAGAAACAACGACTACGAAATCTTGCCAAACGCTTTAATGAAACGTACACGAAACCAAACCCGCCTCCCGTGCCTATGCGTTTCAAACAAACGTTTACTCGAGTAAACGCTACACCGAATTTCACTTCAAACCGTTCTTTCAGCACCCGCCTCGACGGCCGTTTCAACCGGGTCAAGGCCGTGCGCACCGCTGCTGCTTCGCATCTCATCAGGGTTCCCTTTGGGGAGATGGTCCAAGTTTTTTTTTGCCGTTCGCTTCTTCTGTGTGACAACCAGTAGCATGTTACTGATGTACTATTCCAGCTTGGTGCTACTGACTGGTTTCTCAGAAATTCTGGGCAATGAGGGACGTATTATATATTTCTCGAATTGAGCAATCTAGCAAGAGAAATGAGTGACCTGGTCATGCGACCATTCATTTCGTTGCTTGTCACTGTGACATGACAAGTAGCTTCAATGGAATTTAGGCTTCTAGCACTCGCAATATGATGACAGGTATGAAACTGGCAATGCTTACAGTAAGTGGTGCAAGCATAAAGAGATCACAGATGCTGCAATACTGGATAAGTCAGAGAAATCATTCGTTGTTCTGGCAAGAAAAGCGTATTAATAAATCTTATCTCCCCCACTTTGGATAGCTTTGTAGATGTCAAGATGTACACAATAACCCAAACTAAAACAATACAGGCCAGGAATCTTTCTTCCTGTCTCTGCTTGCACTACCGAGCACCAGTTCATTCATTTAATTGTATCAGGGACCTTTACTCAATGTAGATGCAGTGCGGTTTGTATTAGTATTCTTTGCATTGCTCTAGTGTGTTAATGTTTTATGAAGGCAGGCAGCACTGATTTTCTTCGTCGGAATGTGTGCCTAATTTCTTTTGTAGCAAACTGCAAGTACACGGGACATTCCTAACGCACCTTGACACCATTTGGGTCCAAGATTTGCTGTTCATAAATAATACCTGTTCCACACGGGCACTTTTGAAAGGCCATGCAGTCGATGGCCGTCAAAAAGCCACAACTCTATCGACTCAGTGCAGTTGTCACGCTGCTGCTCCACGGCAGTTTTGAATGACCGTTGAGGGTTTGAAGCTTTTGTGGAACAGATAGTGTGGAAACTGTGGGTCTTTATTTTCATTTATATATCACCGAAACTTCAATAGTATAAGTACTCATAAAAGCACACCACTCCCTCCTTTCTTACATATACAGGCACCTACTACCCCCACCCCGCGTTGTTTAAGCAACCCCCCGGCATTTCGAAGTTATGGGTAAAACACTGCCGGCACCGCGCACCCCATTTCTACATCGATGTGGAAACAGTTACAAACTTAAACGACGACTGCATCGTTCCGCGGTGGAAAGCTGTGGTTTCGGTCATTTCCGGAGAAAGAAGCTGTTGCCTCAAATAAGCACGAACAGAACAGCTGCATGTGGGAATCGATATTGATAACGGCGGGCTCTGAGTGTGATATCAAGATATCACAACTTACCTGCGAAGCATCTAGAGCAGCAGACGATTCTTTCTTCTGACTCCACAAAATCTGTAGGGGAACTTTCACGATGTAGTTGGTTCCAAATAGGACCGAAAGCGCCGTTTCTGAGGCGGAACCGACCACCACGACGGGTCCATGGGTGCACGGGGTCCCGGGGCCGTCACTTCAACAGCTGCGCTGTAGTGAAAGAGCTACGATCATCACGCTGTGTAATTCACCGCGTCGTACCATTGGTCGTACGCACGCCGTGCCTTTGTTAGACGCTGTCGCTCAGCAGCTTTGGCGGCGAAGTCGGTTAGCAAGCAGCGCGGCAACTCGCGGTGTTGAACGTCGTGGGTTCGAACCGCGCATTGCAGCTTTTTTGTTCTCATTTTTTCTTCTGAAACATTGTGTCAAGATTAAGATGACTTCTCCGAAGGAACCGTAACATTACTTTTTGAAATAAAATTAAGCGGAAGGCTGCTGCAGCAGTACACTGTAGCTGCAACCGTACTCATGACCCGATACAGTTTCATTGCATCGCACATGAATGGGACACTGACATGACATTTCCGACTATTGAATTATTACGTTGAGAACGCACTTTAGCTGTAAACACTGGAAAAAATAGCGACAATCCTCAGAACGCCGTTGATATCGAAACCGAACCAGGTTCGGTTTCGATCAAAACCGGGACTGGTAGTATAAGAGCTGTGACAATATATTAAATTAAGACGGATTTGATGTCTGTGATCACTTTATTCATGAATTAGAGCTCTAAACTTTCAACTAAAGCAACAAAGTTAATGGTTGAGGAAGCTATCATGCCACTACACCTTTAGTTAGCGGCAAAACATTCATTTTGATGGCACTGCTAGCAACACTGGCGTTCTTTTTTCCACACCGTGGATGATTTTCTGTGCGTGAACGCCGCCCGCTTGTGAAAAGTTAGTGCGACGCGGTGCTTCGTCTACGTAAGATACCAATTTCACAAGAACAAAAAGGTTATTAGTGCAAAGAGCGTGCGGTGGTTTAACCGCAAGGACGTCGAAGACTTCACCCCTGGGGATGTCTTCAATGCTTACTGGGAGCGGCGATGAGGAGACCAAAGTCGCCTACTACGACACCGTGCTTCTGCATATGACAGGTGATGTAAAATTCTTCATTGCATTGCGCACATATTCTGTGCGTATGTTTAAAATCTCTTCTTGCACTTGCGGAGTCGAAGAACTTAAACTTCAATGTGGCTGCGCATGTTCAACTTTTTCCCCCACACTCGCCTTACGTGCTGAACCACGTCGTGTTTATAAGTCCATGTCATGTCCCAGCGCTGGCCGACCGCTATCTACATGTAGCCTATTTACTATTCTGTAGTATGAGGATTTTACGCTGAGCTGCCGTCGCCGCTTGAGAGTGTACCAGCAAATACTATGCCTTGCACAGTGTTGAAATCCTGAGTTGGGGCAACATTAAAGATTAAATGTTAATTGCTACCGTGGAACCATGATTTGCACAGATATTTTTAAATTCACGATGTAAATCAGTGATAATATACAGGTGACTACCGCAGTTCTTTGCCACGTGGTATTTTCGAAATTGATAAATCTAGACAGGTGCGAGCAAGTGATGCTCTCTTATGCGCTGCAGCATAGTGCTCAGGCTTCAGGATGAGGTCGAAACAAGCGTGCGGCCTGCGAAGCCCGAAGTTTACCGGCTTATATATTTTTTAGCGAAATCTTTGTCAACATGGCAGTACACCCATCTTCACTAACCAGTGGTCGTGCTCTTGAATTCGTGTATTCTTCAGAGATGCTGGTTGTATTGCTGTGAGGCCTTGCTCAGTGCTATAAGACTGGTCTTCAGGGCATAACTTGAAGGTGGTCCTGGTGGAAGCTTTCCCACATGTAGTTATGCAAATGTGTGCTAATCATCATAATTACTTTGTGATAAGTGTGCCTTAATTGTAATATTGCGCTACTCCTAGTTGAATCATAAGTGTATAAACAAAAATTGTTTATTTTCTTTCACAATTGTCGCATAGTGCATGGTTCCCATTGCATGTTTACATAGTTTTGTGTGACTGTGTTGGCTTGTATTGTCACTGACCTATTTATCGATTATGAGGTGTCACTTTTATTCACAGTCCAAAGAAGAAATGTACCAATGTTTCAACGCATACGGAACAAAAAAGAGATACGCCGACCAGCCCAAACAAACATTTATGACGCCTCGGCTTTCCGCACGCAAGCCTTGTTCACAATGAATGCATCACCAGAAGTGGTTCGTTTAAATGGGCTTGAGTAATCACTGCAAAGTCTGTGCGTAGATCGGGTTTTCATTTCAGTCCTTAAGGTTAACTCTCTTGTAAGTGGTCTGTATGATAAGTGATTCTATACGTAGCCGAGATGCTGCCATATTTCCTGTTGTGACGATTCTTGCGTTGTCTCAATCAATATTGTGGTCATTCATCACGGCGTGTTCAGCTATAGCGTTGTTGTGAACGCTCTTATTTTTTGTCACGAGCGTGCTGCTGCAGACACTTCTTGTAGTTCCTGACTCTCCGATGTAAACACTCTTGCAGTCTGCTCAAGCTATCTAGTGAACTACACTGGGGAAACGCTCCCTGGGCAGGCGGTCCTTCACTCTGCCAAGTTGATGGCGCATCTTTTTGGGTGAAATATGTGCCACATACATTTCATACTCATGTCGGACATGCGCCAAACATTTGCTTGTTCCGGAAATATGCAGTACAGGGGCTCGCTTCGTAGAGGCGGGGGCCAGCAGGGAGGACGTGCGTGAAGATGTCATTGTCATGACAGTATAAGCTCACCTCTGTGCACTCTGCTTCCAACAAGAGGGCTGTTGTCAGCACGCTACTGCAGCGTGCCAAATGATTGGGCTCGAAGCCACAAAATGCAGGCATTTCAAAGGTACGGGACGAGCTCGCTCACTGTGGATACCCTAGGCACTTTATCAGTGCAATAGACTGTCAACTGTCATGACAGGTACACATTTACGCGCCTGCTTTCTGCTGGCCCCCTCCTCTACGAAGCAAGCACCTGTACCGTATATTTCTTGAATAAGCGAATGTTTGGCACATGTCCTAGGTGAGTATGACATGCACATGGCACAGATTCCTCCCAAAAATCGTGCCATCAACTTATGAGAGGGAAGGATCACCTGCCCAGGGAGCGTTTCCCCAGTGTAATTTACCAGGTACCTTGAGCAGACTGCACGGGTGTTCACATCTGAGACAGCAAACAGCAAGAAGCGTATGCAACAGCATGTCTGTGACGTAAATAATACAAGCGTTCGCAACAAAGCTTCAGCAGAACACGCCGTGATGAATGACTACAGGATTGATCGGACCAACGCAAGAATCGTCGCAACAGAAAAAGTGACAGCATCTTGGCTACATATGGAATCGCTTATCATACAGACCACTTGTAAAAGAGTTAATCTTAAAAACAGAAATCTAAACGTGATCAATGCGAGGCCCTTGCAGCAATTTCTCAAACCTATTTAAATGAACCGCTTTTTCTGATGCATTCATTGTCAAGAAGCCTTCCGTGCTGGAAGCCGAAAAACGTGATAAACGTTTGTTTTGTCTGGTCGGCATCTCTTTTTGTTTCGAATGTACGGTGCCGGCCACACGGGACTCCTTCATGCTGTCGACTTCCATGTCAACACATAGTGCATGAGCTACGGCAAATCAAGAAAAAACAGTACACAAACCGCAACAGGAGGTGAGGTAATGGGAAAGCTGTATATTTCTTTTGCTTCAAAAGCTTTTCAGATACAACGCCCAAGCATCCTTGGTTCTTATATAACTCCTATTCTGTGTAGCATCTGGAATACTGTACTCTGGCAATTGTTTCTTGCTGCACTGGGGAAGCCGCAGGATTCATTCGCCGACAAAAATGCCAAATGTTCCTACATATGCATTTATTTATGTTATGTCGTCAGCTCAATGTCTGCTTGCCATCTTGTCTGTGCCTCATCTGTGCTTATTGAATTGACACAGCAAACATTTGGCATTTTATCCATAAACTGTGTTTACATGAACGTGACAGTAGGGCCTCCACATATGCATTTTCTCAGCAGTTTCCTGCAGCCTCCTTAAATTTTAAGTAAGAACAAACAGTTTTCACACAAGCGTAAAAAGACATGGAAACACACGAGCATGAAGGTATGTGCTAGCACAATTACATGTGACACCAGGTGCCCTCTTTTAACGCGTTAGCGTTAAAGAGCTCCTATCGCAGAAATTCCGCCGTCGGCGTCGGCACCGTTGGTGTGAGCGAAAAATCATCATCTTGTCCGTGACCGAAAAATCGAAAAAGCTGCAAATAAAATAAATAATAAAAATTTTGGCTCCGAGCGAGAATCGAACCCAGGCCGTCCGCGTGGCAAGCAGGTGCTCTACCACACAGCCATTCATTACAAAAGGCACACACATTACTGCGCGTATTCCCTTAAGGCCACGTAGTGGGTGCATCGCAACTTCGAAATAGTTTCTGGTTTAAAGCATGCTACCCATTACATAAGCCACAAACCTTAGTGCGCGCATTCTGTTAAACACACGTAGTGTTCGAAGTGCGCACTAGGGGCAGGATATCGCTGTCGCGTTCAACTCTTAAAGGCGAAGCTTAAGCGGCCCCCAATTTTTCAGAGGGCTCTAGAATGCACTTTGGCACACGCCTGGCAGTCTCATAACATATTGCATTCGTATTCATAACTTGATGCCTTTCATGTCCTGCACAACCGAATTGCTTTTTTTGAAAATCAGTCACATTTGTGCGCCATGAATCGTAAGCATGGAATGTTTTTTTCTTCTGTATCTGGACCTATGTGGACGGCGCCAGCCAAGAATGGCAAAAATAAGGAAAACCTGTACCACTCACACATTATTTCATTCCACGTGAATACAAACGTTTAAGCATTTTTTTTAATTAGCAATTACCGTCTGCTAGTGAAGTGTTGCCAGTTCAAGTGTGCAAGCTGCTTCATGTCTTGACACCGCTCCACTTCATGTGCTTCTTGTGTCACTGATCATAGACACCTAATTTTCAGATGCTGTCACCATTGCCGAATTAAGATCACAGTGGCGCATCCCAGTTGAGAAAAAAATTTTAGGGCTTTCACAGCAGGTGCCATGCCACTTTGAGGCTGTATTGTTGTCATGCTGAGTGATTCTATAAAGTACTCACATTTGACTACTGAAACCTCATATTAATTTCAAAGTTCATTGAAAGTGGCATGGTTGAGATGTCCGCCAAGAAGCGAATTCTGGTTAGGGAACGAGAGTGCGATGCGAACACTGCCCGATTACGCTATGGCGTCCGAGACTTGAAGGCGAAGGTCAAGCGTTCTCCAAGTATTTTTAAGCATTGTTGGTAGCGTGAGATAGTAAACAGATTTTATTGAGAAAATCCTAATAAATCGCATAGGTTGCTTTGCAGAAACTGTGCGGGAGCGAGATAAGCCATTTTCTGAATAGCCATGCAGGCCACTTGCCACTTGAAAAGGAGACTCCTGAGGGGGGTTTCTGGATGACACGGCCTGTTCGAGCCTTGCATTGTGGCATGAACAGTTATCCCAATCACTAGATCTTTCACCAAACGAGATTGGAGGTGTGTATGATTTGATGACTATTGTATAATGTTGTGTACTCGTGGTAGCACAGATCGCCTTCATCTGGATTCCTTGTGTGTAATATTGTACGTAAATTTTCGTATTATTGCTGAATGAACGAAGGGGAATTTTAACCTTACTGAGAACCATCAGACAATCAAGCCAATGAATGTATAGCGGACGTTATTTCTAGTAATCATGAATAATGTGAAGAAATTAAGGTGACAAAAAAAACAACTTGCCGCCCTGAGGAACCAAACCGTCCACCTTCGAATAATGCGTCCGATACTATACCAACTGAGCTGCGGCGGCGTTTGTCCCACTGTCCACTTTATGGGTTATACCTAGGAGTGTTAATCAGTGCCACTCGTAGCCATGATTACGAGTGTGGAACATTTTTTTGCGTGCTGGTGTCACCTATCATGTGATATATAGAGACAACTTTGCGCAGCGCACGAAATGGACAAGTACACAAGAGAAGAGGACGGGACAAGCGCTGATCTTCAACTGAAAGATTTTATTTGAAAAGACAAATATATATATATATATACAGAAACACACGTGCCACGCAAGATTGCACTCGATCAATGAAACGGATTTCTTGCTCCGTTAATGAGACTCATGGCTGACTTATACAAACACTATCGCACTTAGCCATGTGGTACGCCTCTGAAATCTCACGTGTGCGTTGATTATGATGGCGAGTGATGATGGACGTTTGCTCAAAGGAAGGCATGCACCCGCAATCCCGGCAGTGGCTGGCGAGGTGAGACGAAACGCCCCCCTTCAAAGAATTCGCATGCTCGCGCAGCCGAGCAGTTATACATCTGGCAGTCTGTCCATTGAGCAAACGTCCATCATCACTCGCCATCATAATCAACGCACACGTGAGATTTCAGAGGCGTACCACATGGCTAAGTGCGATAGTGTTCGTATAAGTCAGCCATCAGTCTCATTATCGGAGCAAGAAATCCGTTTCATTGATCGAGTGTAATCTTGCGTGGCACGTGTGTTTCTGTATATATATATATATATATATATTTGTCTTTTCAAATAAAATCTTTCAGTTGAAGATCAGCGCTTGTCCTGTCCTCTTCTCTTGTGTCCTTGCCAATTTCGTGCGCTGCGCAAAGATGGATAAGTTCCAACTCGCCCGCCTATCAATCCTACTACAGTATATAGAGACAAGCTGCTGCAATTGAGCTGCCTTTATTCAATAGCCAATCACCACTGCTGGCATCAGAACCACCTTGGCCTTGTGTGGTTGTAAGCCTGATTGTGACAAGCTTTGCTGTTGATAAAGCACCACTTACAATTCACTGTATGTCATGCATATAGATACATGATATTCGCAATGCCCACGAACTATAGGTGGCGCGCCGTGCTTTTCAAGATGGCGCCAGGAGGAGGGTCAACCCGTTTGTTAGCATATGAACAGATAGGACGTGCGGACGTACGGCCCGGGCAGGGGGGGGGGTTGAGGGGGTTCAACCCCCCCCCCCCCCCGAAATTTTTCAGTTTTGCTTGCGTATATAGGCATGCACACATACAAACGCACGCACGAACATACATAAAGTATGGTTGAACCCCCCCCCCCCGAAAAAAATTTCTGGCTACGCCCCTGGGCCCGGGCCACTTTCACCGGATGAAGTCATGAGCTGCGCTGAAATGGATTTGAGACTAAAATGGTTTCCCATACCATGGAAAGTGCCAAGTACTCGCCACGTAATTATTTGCTGCGGTGTGAAAGGTTATATTTCAGCTCCGTTACCGTGCATAACGATGCTTTGCGAAATCCTGTGCGTGCTACATAAAACTGCATGAACTAGAATTGACGTATGAGCTGAACGGCACTCCGAGGTAGTACGTACCGAGCCTGCCTGACGGATTTGCCGCAGTAGTAGGCCGCCAGCGAGAAGCGCCATCGCTGCTGCACGGGACCGCACGTTTATCGTGGTGATGGTTTGCAAACCTAATACGCTGTCGTCATTACTTGCGCGGTCGGGAACGCGGAGTTACGTCTTCAACGGAACAGAAGCATTTCACATCTCATTCAGTAGCGCTTGTGTCACCGCCATGCTGAGACTCTAGCCGTGTGCAATTCACTTCACTCGCATGTTGCCGGTTCGATCAGCACGATCGAAACATGAATATCGAAAAGAATGCACACGTATGCTTTCGCAACGGCGAAGAAGTTAGCTGATAGGCGTGCATTGCGGCCGTGACTGCACGTTCTATCGTTATAGCCGTTTCGCTTCGCTGGTCGAGCTCGAGCGTGTTGGCGGCATGCGGCGCTCCATGATATCCACAATAATTGATACATGCAATGCACAAGAGGAACTATGCTTTTAATTTGATCTCGCTCCAGGACATTATACATTAAATACAATCAAAGTGACTTACGAGCGTGAAAGAACATTAACGCACGAGGGGACGTGAAGTGCAACTCGCTCCTCGTGAGTTAGCAGCTGATCGTTCATCGTCGCTGTCACTCTCGGTGCTTTCACAGTCTTCTACGTCCAGTGAAAAATCCTAGTCCTCAAGATGGTTTCTTTCAACATCACTGCTGAAAGCACTCTGAAGAATTTCCTCCGCCGAACGACTTCGACCACTCCGCGTCACCACGTTTACAATTAGAGAGGCGTCTAGACGCGAAGAACATTTTGCTCTCAGACCGGTCAACAAGCAAATCGCTTGCAGTGTGCTGCCACCTACCAACAAACGTACAAAAACAAGCGGCGCAGCGCTGCTATGGAATATGAAACCAACACACTGGCGAAGGACGGCGTGGAAAGCGTTCGCTCCACGAAAGGCGTCGAGCAGACGCGTCCTCAGATGATTGAAACGTCGCTCGCACGATTCGTAACAGCGCTTTGCTGCCAAAGGCCCTATTTTAATGTGTCGCCAGCTTGAGATCGCTCCGTTATACAAAAGCACACCGCGTGCCCGCGCGACCTCCCGCGTACAGTGTTATGGGATTCATGCACGACAACAAACAATGACCAATGCTATATGCAAGTAAAACAGGGTGAGCTTCAACTGAATATGTCAGACGATAACATTTAACTAACCTACGTCGCTACAGAAAGCCTCGCGAAGCTGATAGTATGTGTACGCTGTGGGCTAGCATTGAAAGCGCGAGTTGCCACGTATTTTCACGAAAACTTCGCGTCTCGCAAGAACGAATCAGATTTCTCGTGTCACGGAGGGCCCGGTTTGTTCACTGATGCAGGGGACATGCAAAGTGGTAGTGTTCCGTTCTTGCCAACGTGTTAACACTCAGGCTATCACAACCGAACAAGGGAGTGACTGCGCAGTGCTGCCATTTTGTCGTCTACTAACCCTCCTCGAGAGGACGCTCCTGAATTCCGCTGGGCGGCGCGACAGTCTACGGGCATTGCGAATACTGTATATGTAATATTCTTTCACAGATGTGCTCTGTGAAGAGCAGCACGATGGCAGGGCGCAAGCGCTGTCACATGGCTTATTTTTTCATATTTCGTGGGCTTTATTCTTTGCAGCGTAGTAAAATGAATGTAAGAAGTACACTCTTATTCAAGTCCCGTATAACGTCCGGCACATAAGCGGCCCATTTTTATTCCACCACAAGGTACTCCATATAAGCGGCCCTTTAATCGCCATTAAGCGTGACAAATTCTGCGGTGACGGGCTGGGCCCGCTATATGCGGCCGCGAGCGGACGCAACGCTTATATGGAGCCCGCGGTTTATTGACGCGAAAATTTCTCGAGCGGACGCAACGCTTATACAGGGCCCGCTGTTTTATGCGGGAAATTGAGATCGGCGCCGCGGCGAGAAGCGAGAGAGCGCCGAGCGAGCGTGCTCAAGGCTCGAAGTCCACGTCGTGTAGTGTTTCCTGTGTTGGCGCCGGATGCGGCCGCCGGTGAACTCGAGATACAGCATACAGCCAATAGAGCCAGCGCCTCCCTGACCTTGGCAATCATATCTGATTTCGTGCGAAGCACGTGCGTTGGAAACGCAGCGGCCGTGCCGAGTTACGTCAGTCGCCTCATGCTGCCTCGTTCGCCTCGCACCGTTTTTGTTTAAAGTATACAAGTTCGTATTGTAGACGTGCCTTTGTTTCTGTTTACTCGTGAATACGCAAAATTGTCACGCAAACAACGCCCGCGACGTCTACAAACTCAACGTGCGAAGGAAGTTTTCACCTTTGATCGCGTTCTCTCCCTGCTCACGCTGCTGACTTATCCCCCGTACAGTTCTCTCTCCCATGCGCGTCGACAGTGTCCGTCTCTTTTGCGCCCGCTCCTTGCGTGGTCTCTCTGTTTTCGTTGAGAATTCGGTCCCGCGATCGTCTTGGCGTGCTTCAACGTTTCGGCAGTGCCGATCAGGCCGTGCTGCGTGGGATGTACACCTCGACTGACGTCAAAGGCATTGAGAGAGGAGCGTGCAGTTATGATGGCACGTGTGAGTGCAAAGTTTGTCAGTGCGATGTGAGTGTGAGGGCATCAGATTGCTCGCGTACAGCCGCCAGCCAGGGGAACCAGGCGTGCCACATCAAGTTACCTGCATGGTGCTCCTACTGCGGGCACTGCCCCGTGAACCATGCACGACTGCGTGAGTTTATTTCGATGCTCCCAATCTTGTGTTGTGCTGTTAGAAACAAAGCACCGCTCCTAACGAGTCTCTATAGATCTGTGAAACGCGCATCGGAAGAGCCTCTTGCTCGGACCTTTTCTTCGAAATGCATGAAGATCGCAAATTGTCAGAAAGCGAAACACTGTTGCTCACTATTATGTGGTTCGCGAATGAAGAACGATATCAAGCAGCATCTGCAATTGTGCACCTGAAGCGGATCTATCTCTCATATATTGCTCAAAAACGGAATCAGTATTGTACTTGCACGACTATCGTAAAACGTTCATAAACAATGTAACTATTTATCTGCGTTAAGGTACTGCAACAGATAAAACTTAGATATTTGTTTCTGGTGGAGAGTTGATAAATTACAATTAAGTCTATAGCTAACTCATTCCAATGAAGAATTTTCTTTCGCACGACAATTTTGTCACAATTATGCAGCAATTTTCGGCGCAGCATATGACATAAAAAAAAAGTTATTCTATGTCTGACCAGACAACAAATACATATGTTTGTCAAGACCACGTTTAAAGGAGATATTCAGGGTAATTTTACGCCCAATTATGCTGTATGCAAACACAAAATACTTTTGAATACAAGAATGTTTTTCTGCAAAAGAGCTTTAATTTCAATGAAAGAAAGACAATATTCAATAAGCAGGTGGGTGCACCACTCTCAGACGTGTGCATTGACAGCCGAAATGACCTGCAAAGTTGTGATATTAGTCTATATACAACAGCACCATTCACTGCATGCATCTGTGTACACAAAGTGGGCCCTTTGAGTCTGCTAAATACTCTGACATTGACTTTGTTTGTAATTTGCATCATTCACTCAACGAAAGATTATATGTCAAATTTCAGTATTAGAACATCCATGTAGATTGAAGTTTGTTTCCTTGGTGCTGCAAAGAATATTGATATTAGCCTATGTGTAGCCACCTTACATGCGTAGCCACCTTACATGATGACTGGGAACTGCTCTGTATCCTAGTGTGGACATTTAAGTTTGTTCAATGTGGACTCTGTCGCTACGTCCACCTTGTTTGTAGCAGAGTTCCTTTTCTGCCATTGAATAGGGTCCAATCAATTCCTTTGTTTAAAATAGTTTAAGATAGTTCAAGTACATCTGTATGCACAAAGGCGTACACACATAAGCAATCATGTAAGTCCATGTAAGCAATCCATTTGGGCCTTTTTGATTGTCCTGTGGTTCTTCCATTTCCTAAGAGAAACAGAAACCAGGTATTTCCAGGTTTGCCCTGTGAGCGTGACACTACAGCACTCAAGTTTAGTGCAAAAGGACATGCCCAACACACATGCCATCTGTCACCACCTATGATATGTCATCACTGAGAGGTGGCTTCAGCCTACTATTGAAGCAAGCCAAGGCTCTGCTTTCCATAACTTATGGTCTCAGTACACTCATTTGGCTGCTGTTTTTACCCATTTTCATGGAACAGATATATGATATGAACACTGCGTGCGAAACACAAAGAAACGCTTGCTTATACACTTGTGAGATTTGACATTGTACCTGTGGCTGCTTTGAATGCATTAGCAAAATTTCAAGCAGTGGCACCTATAGCTGTCTATCGGGGTTGCTGAAACTGCTTTATTTACTGTGGCATAAACCACGCCCATAAAAATCTCAATTTATGCATGGTTTTGCATATAAAGCTTGTAATATTTTAGTGCTGGCATTCATCCATCCACTACCTCTGAATTATTAGCTTTTTGTATAAAGATGTGCTGTGCAGAACATAAAACATATATTAGTTTTTATTACTTTTTTCCAGTATCTTGCAGATGTCCATGGTTTGCCAGGGCCCATGATTGTTTGGAGCTCGGCAACAACGCTTATTTTTTGTGCTGAGGACGAGCGTGTTACCCTGAAAGATGACTGCACGCTTGAGAAGGCACTTTTCTGGTGTTTGACCGTACATAACATAAAGGATGTTACCTACCCGTCTGCTTTCGCCCAAACATTGGGACTAATTCAAAGTTTACTCCACAAGGAAGAGAGTTTTCCACGTTGCTGGGCAAGCAGTAATCTGCTGAAGATTCTCGACAAGCTCAAGGACAACGCCTAACTTATGTTCTTCTTTGTGCAGTTTTATTTTGTTTGTGTTTTTTGTTACATTGTTAGGCTGGGTAGATAAGGCTGCTGGCTAGCTGAATTTTCACAAACTTTAGAGACATTTAAGTTCGTTTTATGTCTATGCACTTTTCAATGCTCTTTCTTTTGAGGATACCTGAGTAGCAGGTACACTAGCATTGGAATCTGTGGCAGACATCATGTGCAATAAGAACTGTATGTGTGTGTGTGTGTGTTCATATATACATATTCATTGTTCATTTTGTAGGTTTCCTCGCAGTATAACATACACAGTCACCATATTATTTCTGATGCATGTACTATGAAAAGTCCTATTGATTAGGGCATTATATTAGCATATCACTTGTCGTTCATGCACAGCTCATACCTATGCTTTGAAATTTTATTAGCCACTACCTACAGAAAAGCTGCGTCCTCAAACTTCAGGCCTACTAATATAGAGGGTATCTAGTTTAGTCATACATTTGTGATAAATCATAGTACCTACGTGCACTACACAGCTCATGATATAGAACAGAATTTTTTTCACTGTGTCTTCTACTCATACATTGCAAATTAAGTGCCAGAAACAGGCAGGAAGCACACCTCAAGCCCTACGTCTGTTTCCAAGGCTACATATATGACATCGATCAAGGCCCACTTACTTTCAATACTTCTTTGTTACTCTAGTCAATTCTGTGTTATATTATTGTGTTTAAGTAAAGTTATTATAATTGAAGGCATTTAGGTAGCTCCTGCCATTTATGTGGTGCAATTTTCTATGTATGTATTGACCTGCACTCTGCAATAAAGTAGAGTTTTTTCTACGTATAGGCGTGCTGAAACTCAAGCTAGGTCATTATCAATTCTAGTCAGATGAGAAGGCCTGAAACCCCTAAAGCATAGAAAAACAACAATCGTTCTGTTCAATTATTTGATCACCTCTTTCGCAGTTTTTTTTTGCCTTGTTTCTGTAAAAGTGTAAGATTCACTTATTAGTTTACAAACGCTCTATTGGTGTATACATTGTTGCTCAGTTTTGTTTGTAATTGAAAATAAAATATGTCAATTTACAAAAATGTGCACTGTGTGTTCAGGCTTACTGACTGTGCAAATAGAGGTAAGTCATGTTGTTTGGAAAAAAAGACTAGTTAAGTTATGCAAAATATTTATAGCTGTTACTGTCTAGAGAAGGACACAGGTGACTTGTGAGATCACAGGGCCAGTGATAAGATGCATGATTAAAGCATTGCAGAATGCATCAATCCATGCATGCAGATGATGGTACCGAGAGTCGCATAGCAATTGTGGTCATTACTGATGGAGAAACTGGTTAGGAATTTCAACTGAAGAGTTTTGAATGCATAAACTATATGTCAGAATGATATATCCATTACAATGCTGCATTACTGAACTTGTAAGGCTGTCCATAAAGAAAATTTTTACTGATAACCGATAGGCCACTGACTGCTTTTGGGACACAACTGCAAGGAAAGTGCACACGTTCAAGGCCAAATTGCTAAGTAGCTTGCTAGAAAATAACAAGTGGACTGCCCTCTTATTTGTTTTGAAAGGATAAGTTCATGAGATTCAGTTGGCTTAATCTAATCCAATAACAGCTTTGAAAACTACTTCAGAGAAACTACTGCCGAGATCCTTTAGGGGGCCATTATGTTCACAGGTGCTGAAGTGGAATACGTTGAGGTTGAGAATTGAGCAATAAGGAATATGGCATATATTTTAGGGTGATTTTATTATTACATTGAATATTTAGTTGACACAATGCCCTATTACTCAAACAATAGGGAATATAGGTGAAGAACCCTTACGATGCATCCTATTGTATATGTATTGACACGTGCGCTCTGCAGGCGAGAAAGACAATGGGGACATCAGTGAACATCAACATCTAGTGGGTCTTTGGGATTTTGCCGAAAACATCATGTTTGTCATTCATGGTGAATCGGCAGTGCAACCACACACGGACATAGGAAAGAAGGCACACAACAGAGTGCTGTGTTTCGTGCACCTTTCCTCTGTCCGTGTGTGGTTGTGCTGCTGGTTCATCATGAAGGACAACCAACTAGCCCAAGTTTGTCTTGTCAGACATGTTTGTGCCTGCCATTTTTTTGTGTCAACAAGCTGTCCTACTCTTGTAGAACTTTTCACTGGCTTGTGTTTGCGTTGTACCGTGACAATGTTCTCTATATTTTCTCTCGTGGCTCTGCATCTCATTGTTCTGCTGAGTGTGCAGCTGCACAGGAACATAACATGTTCCTTCATTCACTTAATGCACTAAATACTGGCATGGGTACTCGAAGAAATGGCACAAAATGTAACAACAATTAGCGTTGCCAGATGAAACACCTAAATTCCACAGTTCTACAGTAATGGGTGAAGGAAAGGGCTTGGAGCACAGAATGGAAATAAGGGACCCATGCATGCATAATTAAGTGCCAGGCTGGCACAGTGATGGATGTGGACACAATGCCTAACTTACTGCAAAGATATGTCTCAACACTGCAAGGGAAAGGTCATGTTTTGAAATGATGCCAGAAAAAGAACAAATACATTTGAGGTCTCAACATTTAGTGAAGGACAAGTCTAGTACTATATGCGAATACGCTTCATGTGGCACGATGTCTGACAGACGGTGTGCTGTGGTAACTGCCATGGAAGTGGGCTGCATGTAAAGGATAATATCGAAGAATTGATCGCAGGGCAAGTTGGTAATTCATGACTACAAAGAACTGCGCGAAATAAACTGGCACAAGGAAGACGCTTGTCCGTGCGTCTCCTTGTGCCAGTTTATTTCGCACAGTTCTTCGTAAAAAAGAATAATAGCTGCACATTTAGACGTGTATGTCTGCATGCTTATGTGAGCGCTATATGAGCTGCTAATTCTGAAAAAAAGCTGCAACACTTGCGTTTGAACTACTACAGAATGTTATTGTGTATAGCTAGTGTTGGTACTGGCAATAAATCTTGAATTCTCAAGCACAGTTTGTATTAGCTGCTGTACCAGCCAAAGCTAAGGATGTTGCATGACAGCTTATATTTAAATAAAGGTGCACGTAAAGCTACATGGTATGGAACAGGGGCGTAGCCAAAGGGGGGGGGGGGTTGGGGGGCATTCAACTCACCCTCCCCCCCGAAAATTTTCAATTTTGCTTGCATATATATACACACAGACATGCAAACGCATGCACAAACATGCATAAAGCATGGACGACTCCCCCCCCCTGAAAAAAATTTCTGGCTACGTCCCTGGTATCGAACATGAGGGAGGTTGACTGGGACACGTAAAGCTCAACATTTATGGGTGTGCTATTAGTGTGAAAGCGTGCTTTTTATCTGCAGATGTTATTTGCAATTATGACACCTACTGAGTATAAGAATTGTTCCTCTATATCTACTATTTAGTATTATACGTTTGCATGTCGTGTCCCATGATCCGAATCAAGCAGGATGCTACTGACTGCACATTTTTAAGACAGGTGAACATTTATTCCTAGAAGTCAAGATTACTGCCCGAGTTCAGCCACTTCTAGCATTTTGCTAGTTTATACGTTAAAGCGTCGTTAAGCTCGAAGCATACTTGACTGGATGAGATGGAGTGAAGTAATACTGGCCCTTGTCGCTCCAATCACATCTCGTAGCCAAGGAAAGAATCACTTTCACTCGTCGACAATGGGTGGAATACGAAAACAACCTTCAACCTGCCATGTTCCCCAACACAGGGCCTCCACCAGATCGCTCTTAGGCGCTGATATGCGGTCAACTGAGGCATGTTATAGAGCTTAACGTTCATGAACCTTCAAGGGGCAAAACAAGTGCATATTTAATTTGGAGTTGTTATTTAGCTTTAACAGTGCCTATTAAATATTGGAATGCTTCAAGTTAATCTTTGCATTATTCAGTATAAATGTTCACATGATCCTTCTGAATCCTTCAGGCCACTTCTGACTTTTGAAGAAATAGCATGGTTTTATCCTTGCAAGCTGGATAATATTGTGACTTCATTCGATTTCAAGCATTGCTAGCTTCTTTTGATGCGACGCTTGGCAGGAAACATATGTTCTAACGGGTGATGCAAGCGATTTCATGCGTGCTCTTTCCGCGCCAGTCATGCACTACGTTTCATCGTTTGTGGAAGCCAAGGGGAGCATCACTTCCAACTGTCAACAACGAACGAACCACGAGAACGAACAACCTCAGACCCGCCGTCCTCCCCAGCATGACAATTCCACGGCATCGCTCGTCGGCGCCGTCAGCCTCGAGCTCGGGAGACTGCATTCTTTTTCTGCGAAGGCTGGTTGTTCTTTCGACTCAACAACAACGTTTCTTCATCGTCTATGCTATACTCGGGAGAGAAATGAGCGCGCCCGTTCTGAAAGCTGGTCCGTCGCATCGTACGCGCTGCACTACACCAAACCCATCTGTTGCGCGAATAAGCGATTATGTGTTTTAAACCGATCCTCTGAGATGAACCTCTACATAATACTCTCCGCATAAACGCACCGACATCAACGCGATGCTCGCGAAGGACGTGGGAGACTGTACTTCGCCAAATAGAGATGAGATCAGCTGACTTCCACCGCCTGTACTGCGTCAAACATCGCAGAAAAGTTTTCTTTGGCGGCTGGTTGCACAACAGGGCACGTTTTGCTGCTTTATGATGCCGGCAAATGGAAATGCACTCGGAAACGCATCGTTCATTGTTCACCTCTGTCTCCGTGCGGGATGCGCAATTATTGCGTTGTAGCCGATCGCAAAATCGTCTAAGATAACGTGAAGTGCGTATATAAAGCCGCGGAAGTCCACCCAGATCGGGTGGTGCGGTGGCGTAGTGGTTACAGTGTCTGCTTGTCACGCGGTTGGCCTGGGTTCAAATCCCCGTGGTGGAGTGTGTGTGTGTTGATATGGTTTGTGACTCTCTGTGCAGTGTTCTTGTGATGTGTAAATGCATATTCATGAGTTGGAAGGCTGAATAGAACAAAAGAAAAAAAAAGGAGGAACACTGCACGATCAACTACAATGTAGAAGAATTTCTTTTTTTTTCTAAAAATTTGCGAAAAGTACCGCATATATTTCGACCGCATATTGAGCCGTATATAAGCCGGACAGATTTGACCTGAAATACCGCTTAACCAAATCGACGGTATGCGTTACTTTAAGCGGTCACTTTTAAACGGCCTTCTGGCAACGAGATGGCCTCGCATATGGAAGAGCCGCATAAACTTAGGCCGCATAAGAAAGAGCCGCTTAGCCAGAGGCCGCATAAAGAAGGGCCGCATGAAAGAGCCGTATAAGTAGGCCGCTTAGAGAGCCATTTATAAGCGTCGAAAATTTGACCTACTTTCCGCCTTATATGCGTTGTTTTAAGCGGTCGTTTGCTAAGAGTGTATTGTCCAAGAAACAACTCACCCAGTGGTTTTTGAAGGTGCTGTACAACTCTGGGATCATACTTTGCGGCTTAATTCAATAATTGAGATGTCGAGTAACTAAACATAATGAATAAGTTAGTTATGGAGAAATTAAAAAAAAATCGTCTGAGTAAATAAATTAGGCTAGTGTGAATATATGCGTTCAATTTATTGTCGACGTGCCTCTCATTTTTAGTCTTGGATAAAGTTACAAAGGACAGGCTGTGTAGACGCCACGATATTAGCGGGTACAGAAGAACTGAGCCAGGAGCCATCGTGTCGCCATGATAGAACGTGTTCTCTACTTCTTCTTCTTCTTTGCCTTTTCTGGCTGGCTGCGTTTATTTATTGTTTTCCACATACTGCCCCGCCGCAGAAGTAGTGGGCATTTCCATGTGATGCAGAGCTTGAGTGGGTCTTTTAAACACTTTTCCGTCTTGTGTCTTGATGGTGTAAGCCCGCACCAGACCATCACCGGGGTGCACTTCCAATATTCGACCAAGCTGCCAAAAACACCGATTCTTCTTGTCGTCTTGTAGTAGCACGACATCGTCTACCGTTAAAATTCGGTTAGATCCTTGCGGATACCGATGCAGAGACCGCAATTCCAGGAGATACTCCTTTCTCCATCTTTGCCACAGATAATTCAACAGCCTCTGACGATGCTCCAGCTTCCGGATAACACCATTCCTAGTAGTCTGCGGCCAGGTTGAAGTTTCACATAGGTCAGGGTCCGGATGAGCCAGGATTGAACTCCCTATGAGAAATTGAGCCGGGCACACCGGTGACGGTTCTCCTGCCTGCGTGTACGTATATGTCAGACGACGAGAGTTGATCACAGCTTCGACTTCTAGATGTAATGTCATCAACGCTTCACTTCCTAGACTGCTTTTCCCAAGAACTTTTCGAAGAGCTGACTTTATCGATCGGATGAGCCTTTCCCACCAGCCACCCCACCACGGGGCGTTGGGCACAAGGAATTTCCACGATATTCGATGGTTTGCGAGAAATGTAGCAAACGGGGATCCACTTATAAGTTTCCCTATGTCCCGCAGTTCTTTGCTTGCCTTCTTGAACGTCAACGCGTTGTCAGAGTAAACTGTTCGAGGTACTCCTCTACGAGCAAAAAACCTCCTGAAGGCAAGAATGAAACTGTCCGCTGCGAGGCAGTCTGCCAGTTCCAGATGTACCGCTCTTGTTGTTGCGCAGGTAAATAACACAATGTAAACCTTGGTACACTGGGCCTCACTCTTCTTGAGTTGCACATACAACGGGCCTGCAAAATCGATTCCGACAACTTCAAACGGGTAAGACATAGTAGCTCGATCTTCTGGCAGTGGGGCATGTTCCACATTCATGGGCTTCGTTAGGAATCGTTTGCAGAGGTAACAGTTGTGGATCAATTTCTTTGTCTCCTGGCGTGCATGAATAATCCAGAACCGCTCACGAAGTATTGTCAGTGTAGCTGATACACCGCCATGTAAAGCACGGCAATGCGCTTCCATAATCACTAGTCTCGTGATGCCATGGTTCTGAGGCAAAATCAGTGGCTGTTTTTCTTGAACTGAGAGTTGCGCTCTCTGTAGGCGTCCACGAAGATGAAGTTGTCCTTCTCTATCCAAAAATGGGTGCAGGTCATGAAGAATAGACCGTCTTGAGATCTCGAGTCCGTTGGAAAGTTGCCCCATTTCTTGAGAGAAAGCTTCTCGCTGAGCTCTTATTATCCAGAACTTCTCGGCCAAATTCAGCTCTTCTGCGACAATAGGCCCCGTATGTGGTTCTGGTGCGCGCCGTGTTCTTTCCACAAATCTTGTAACTAACGCCGTAACACGAAGAAGCCTGGTCAAGCTGCTGTACTTCTTGACGTTTATGACATCTTCAAGTGGTTCACGTATGTGTAGAAGTAGTTCTGTCTGAGGAACTTCTTGTTCGTTGTCATTTTCTGGAACGCCAACCGGATGGGGTTCGACCGGCCAATTGGTTTCGGGCTGAATCAACCATTCTGGGCCGTTCCACTAGCTGAGGCATTCCCGAAGCGCTGCTGCTGATAATTCCCGTGTAAGATAATCAGATGGGTTCTCCTCTCTAGGACAATAACGCCATTGATGTCTGTCGGTACAGTCAGCTATCTCAGCCACTCTGTTTCTCACAAAAGGGCTGAGTTTATCTTGCTGTGCACGAATCCAGCTCAGCACAATTGTAGAGTCTGACCACATGATATTTGCGAACTGTACGGTGTCCCAGGACTTCCTGAGGTACTTTAGTAGTCTCGCTCCTACAATAGCACCCATTAGTTCCAACTTTGGCATTGTCAAGGATTTTATGGGTGCCACTCGAGACTTTGCTACGATGATCTTCGTACCACAACGGCCATTGAGGTCCACTGTTCTAAGGTATGCGCATGCTCCATAAGCCCTTGGACTAGCGTCAACGAAGATATGGACTTGCGTCGTGGTGATTTCTGCTTTCGGATGGCTCATGACGTAGCGTGGTATCTTAATAAGGCATAGCTGAGCAACTTCAGAACACCATTTTTTCCATGCATTCTCGATTTCAATAGGTAACTTGGAATCCCATGGTGCCCGTAACAACCATAGCTTCTGGAATAAGATTTTCGCAGTTACCGTGAAAGGCGAAAGAATACCGAGAGGGTCGAATATTCTGGAAGCTGTTCTTAAGATGATCCGCTTCGTGTTCTCCTTCCCCGAAAGCAGGAACTGCGTGACGGACTTTGAAGAACATGCCAAGTAATATTCGGTGTTCCAGAGCATACCTAGAACCATTGCTGAAGTACTGTCAAATCCTTCCACACACTCTTCGTTATTCGAGAAAACTTCCCGGAGCTGAGTGTCATTTGTCTTCCACTTTCGCAGGTTCATTGCAGCGTCTTCCAATATCGACCTTGCCTTGTTGTACACGCCTAAGCCTTCGTCAAAACTGTCGGCTCCTATCAGCAAGTGGTCCACATAGAAACTCTGCTTCAGTATTCGGGCCAATGTTCTTTGTTCTCCACCTACGTTGTCCAGGTGGTGATGTATCGTTGCCATCAGCAGGAAAGGGCTTGATGTCGATCCAAATGGTACACGTGTCATTCGCCATTCGACTATACTGTGGTTTACTCCACGGGGCACGTTCTCAAACCACAGAAACCAAAAGGCATCTCGATCCGGTTCCTGTATTTCTATCTGCAGGAAAGCTTTCTCGATATCGGCGTTGATGGCTATCGGGTAGCATCGAAAGCGGAGAAACACTTGAAGCAGATCAGGATTAAGGTTGGTTCCTTTGTCCAAACAGTCGTTGAGTGACATGTATCATTTGACATGCGATGACGCGTCGAACACTACTCGCAATTTTGTGGTCAGCGAGTCTTCTCGTACAACCTCGCGATGCGGCATATAGTACACGGTATTATCAGCGTTTCGGTCCGGCACCACTTCAGCATGTCCCATTTGCAAGTATTGACGTATTGTCGTGTCATATTTCTCTGTTAAGCCACCATGCTGAGAGAGCCTTTTGACGAGCTTGTGAAGCCGGTTGATTGCTGTGTCGCGGTTGTGCCTAGAAGATGCTTGCGATCTTCTTTCCATGGTAGTGCCACCGAGTACCGGCCACCAGACTTCCTAACAGTCTCCTTGAACTGTAGAAGGTTGCGGTCGGAGAGACATTCGCTTGAGTCAGTAATGCCCATAGAGTCCAGTCGCCAGAAGGACTGTAGGATTTCTGCTGTCGATTCCTCTTCTGCTCCATCAACACGCAGGACGCTGACAAGGAGATGAGTTCCGCAGTCCAAAAGGGTCTTGTGGCTAATAGGTCCCTGTACTGTCCAACCAAACATTGTCTCCATTGCTACTAGACCTGGAACGTCTGGACTTCGGACAACTTCACCGGTGATTACTTGCCACATATAGTCCGAACCTATTAGCAAACCGATTCCGGTGTCTCTTGCGTCCTTAGGCCAGTAGTCGTTCGCTAGAAACTTTCCTTATCCTCTTAATTCTTGAATAAATATGTTGTTCGCTGACGGTACAGTCACATCGTGGCAAATGGCAGGGACGACTACAGCTTCTATGCGAATGTCAGCCTTGGTGTACCTATATCGAAGCTGTATTTCAACCACGTTCCGCTTCTGTGGCGCTGAAGAGCAAGTGCTTCCGAAGGTATTCAGTGACAACCGTGTCTGTCTGACCAAGTTCAGACTAAGCATACGAGCCACATCTTCCTTGATGAAACTTCTTTGGTTTCCTCCATCCAGAATCCCTCGAACGCATTGCCTCCTGTCTTTGTTGGCCAGTTGAGTGCGGAATGTCTGTAGGTACACCGCGTTGTCCTTAGGTGGTTGTCCAGTGGACGATTCGTTATTACAGGACGAAAGAGCGTTCGAAGAAACACACACCGTGGCGCTTCCTGATGGGCCTGTCGTCGTCGAAACCCTCCGGTAAATGGGGTCGCACATACTTGAGGCGTGTCTTCCGCGGCAGGAACTGCAGGTGAGCTTGACGCGACAATCCTTCGCTCTGTGACCTTTTGACGTGCAGCGAAAGCACCGGTTATCATTTGTCAGCTGCTCCTTCTTGACCGCCAGAGGGATATCCGCGATGCAACTCCGCGTCCCACGCTGATCAGTACGGCAGAAGAAGCATTTGAACCTTGCGATAGACGTGGCCTGCCAAACTGATGCCGCCGGGATGCTACTATGCCTCCGGTCCAAGCGATTGTCAAAAGGAGGCCTCTGACGTGGCAGTGCGTGCTCGTCTCTGCTTTCGAGCTCCACCCGCATGAACAGTAAAAGGTCGTTCAACTTGGCATCAGAGGCACTTGACGCATCTGCTGGTGAACCCGACGAAGAGACTTGAGCAGCACGTACATCAGATGACTGTGTCAAGGCGCGGTGTCGTTTTCCACGAGTGAAGGAGAGACTGATGTCACGTGGTAGAGCCTGCTGCAAGATGTCGAGGAGCATAGCTGAATATGTCAGAGTAGGCACGTTCAGGGCTTCTAGGCAGCGAATATTCAGTTGCGTGGCATCATACAATCTTCGAAAACCGTGGATGTCGTTGGCTGATGTCACGTTCGGAAGATTCCTGAGAGCTGTCAGATAGTGCTGAATAATCGATGTTTTGTCGCCGAATCGTTCCTTCAACATAGCCACAGCGTCGGCGTAACATAATTCGGTCGTGGGCAAACCCGCGATCGCTGCTCCTGCGTCACCAGCTAGGAAACTCTTCAGGTAATAGAATTTAGTGGAAGGCGTCAGGTCGTTGTTGAGATGAACACCTTGT